>NC_068986.1:65058476-65059635 GCF_001194135.2 Octopus bimaculoides | reverse complement strand
GGAATTTGTGAGGTTATTCCAGGATTTCTTTCCACTTGTTTTAAGGCTTTCTCTAATGCCTGCCTGACAAGATTCAAGAAATTCTAGTAGTGCTTGTGAACGTCCCTCCCGAACTTTATCTGGATACCAATTGAGATTCTTTTCAATCCAATTATGCCAGATTCGATCATCATCATTATTTTTAGGAAATATAGGGTTTTCTGCCGCCTCATTACCAGTTTTCTCAAAAAAATATTCTTTCAGCTTGTGGCGGCGGACAAACTGAAATAGTCCTTGAGCTAGTTTATCCTTGTTGTTCATATCAATCCCCAGATCACGCACTGTACTTCACCCTGTGATCGCCATTCCTTTTGGCCCAAAATATTTTTGTTGAGGCATGTTAGCACAAGCTAGCTGATAGCGGAGGTCTAGGAATTTATCTGCATTAAATTGCATGTTGTTTTCTTCAGTCCATTAATATATGGCATCTAGTTCTGTCTGTAGAAGATTGACATCGTAAGGTTCCTTGACTGCTTTAACTACTTTTGTGTTGTCGGCATAGCTAGTAAGTCTGTGTAACTGGTGACATGTCCGAAAGAGACACCATAAACATCATCGATCCTAAGAGTTCCCTGAGACACTCCACTCGCTACTACTGTCTCCTGGGCTGCCACACCCTGGCTTTTGTCTTTTAAGAAAACCACTCTCCCAGCTTTCCGCCTATGGCGAGTCTCCTTAGCTTGTGACATATCATCCCATCATCAGCCTTAAACTCCTTAAACACACACACACATAGACATATTCGTACGCTTATGAGCACTCTCACGCACACAGTTTGTGTGCGTGCATGCGTGCGTAGGTACGTCCGTGTCTGTGTGTGTGTGTGTGTGTGTGTGTGTGTGTGTAGGTGTGTGAGTGTGTGTGAGTATGCGTGTGTGTGCGTATGTGCGGACATGTGCTTGTGAGGGTAATTCCACTTTAACAAGGCCAATAGGCATTTGTAAGTACTCAATAAACCTATACTTGCAATGTACTTTATGTTAAATCCGCAGGTAATATTGCCATTGTTTATGTCATCGATTATTTTATTTATGTATATTTATGTACATATGCATATATATATATATATATGTGTGTGTGTGTGTGTGTGTGTGTGTGTGTGTGTGTGCCTATATATATA
>NC_068986.1:65057932-65058466 GCF_001194135.2 Octopus bimaculoides | reverse complement strand
CCTCTCTCTCTCTCAGTCTTCCTCCTTGACCCTCTCGTCGCTGACACGTGACGAAAGGGGATCTCTCTTTCTGTCCACTACCTTCCTAAAGAAAAGACGTGCCATTTTCTGTCTCTTCTTTCATGGCTCGTCTGCCTAGCGTTCATAATAATTTTTCTATCGTCTTGGCTCAACAGCCCTCACCGTTTGTTTTACTGTCTTGTTCTCACTGTCCTGTTTTTGTTAACATTTTCACCCTCCGCAAAAATCCCAAATTTTATTTAATTTGCTTTGCGGGAAGGACTGTTTCAACGAAGTCGCGTATTGTCCTCGCCTTCGAAACGCGGAGCAGTTGAAACAGGGACAGCTGACGAAGGGGCGTACTCTTTATGTTGCATGTCTCGTTTATCTGTTTGTTTTTTTCGTTGTTCGCAAAGAAGTTCGTTTTCTGTTTTGTTTTTGTTTTCGTTTCTCACTGTGTTCAACGTTTTTTTTTTATGTCTTGTACCTATATATGCATGTATATATACATATATATGTAAGCATGTACATATA
>NC_068986.1:65055464-65056887 GCF_001194135.2 Octopus bimaculoides | reverse complement strand
GTGTGTGTGTGTGTGTGTGTGTGTGTTTGTATATATATATACATATATATGCATGCATACATACATTCAGGCATACATATATACGTACGTACGTACGTATATACATACATAGATACATACATACATACATACAAACATACATACAAATACATGTATACACCTACCGCTGTGTGCCAGCCCCATTTCCCACTCACTTGTAGCTATAGATCATCAAATATAGAGTTGTAACATTTATCAATTGTTCTTCTACATACTCTCGCGGGCTCTCGCACATAGAAACACATGCTTCCACACACACGCAAACAAACACACATACAAACACTGGCACAGGCGTACTCATATATATAACACAAAAAGACCTTCATACTTCATATTTCTCATATAATTTTCTTTCATTTTTACCTTTTGTTGTCTCGATTTTATATCTTGCTATAGAATGAGTTATATTTCCTTATGTACTTTTTCTGTTCGGGTTAATTTAAGGTCATATTTACTTAATTAGATGGCTGGATATTTCAGGAGTCTTCCTGAAAGTTTTTTTTTCCAATATACGTAGTTGAGGTATAAAATAAGATGTATGCGTATGTGTCAATGTGTGTCAATGTGTGTCAATGAGTTTGTGTATAATCCTATGTACTAATATATGTATATATATACCTATTTACATATGTGCTTGTGCATGTATGTATGTATGTATGTATGTAGGTAGGTAGGTATGTATGTAGGTATGTATGTATGTGTGTATGTAAGTATGTATGTGTGTATGCATGTATGTATGTATATACGTATGTATGTATGTATGTATGTATGTATGCATGTATGTGTTTATATATAGCTTTATAAATTATATATTGAGGGAATGTGAGACAGAAAGGAGATAGTATGAGTTGATAAGTGTGTAAATAATATATATATATATATATATATATATATATAGTTATATATATGTATATACGTGTGTATGCATCATCTGGGTATGTATGTATGTACAATATTCTATATTTGTAATAGCCAAATAAATGTACGGAACATAAACAAACTCTTATACATATAACTAATATATGACAATTTAAATGCGAGAATAATTATATACATATACGCATCTATAGGAACATAAATATGTGTATAGACACACACACACACACACACATACACGCACACATGCACACACAACATACATACATACATACATACATACATACATACATGCATTCATAGCACCTTTGACAAGTGTCTTCTACTACAGCCTCGGGTCGACCAAAACCTTGTGAGTGAATATGGTAAACGGAAACTGAAAGAGTCCCATCATTCGCGTGTGTGTGTGTGTGTGTGTGTGTGTGTGTGTGTGTGTGTGTGTATTTGTGTTTGTCCTCCCACCATAGCTTGGCAACCGATGATGGTTCGTTTACATTCTTTAGACGGC
>NC_068986.1:65054596-65055049 GCF_001194135.2 Octopus bimaculoides | reverse complement strand
TGTGTGTGTGTGTGTGTGTGTGTGTGTGTGTGTGTGTGTGTGTGTGTGTGTGTGTGTGTGTGTGTGTGTGTGTGTGTGTGTGTTGTGATGTGATGTGATTACTCCTTAATAATCAGAGTTTCACAAGCAACATTGAGTGTGTGACTGATTTCTGGTATTTAAATCATGGTATTTATAACGTAAATAATGTGAGTGCAAGTCAACTCACGTACACAGGCACACACAGATATGCACACACAGATATGCACACACAGACACCGGTAGGAAAATAGTAATACAGTTAAACACATTTATACATGAAAGAAAATTGTTTTTGTTAACCTCGTTACAGCCTGCATTCTTTAATAGAGAAAATTTATTCAGTACAACACTGCATTTATCTATCTATATCTCGCTCCCTGCCTCTCTTTCCCTCTCCCTCTCTCTCTCTCTCTCTCTCTCTCTCTCTCTCTC
>NC_068986.1:65050356-65054412 GCF_001194135.2 Octopus bimaculoides | reverse complement strand
ATATATATATATATATATATATATATATATATATATACCCAATGTATAACACACCGCCATCTTAAAAAAAGTTAAATAAAAATGCAAATAGTTGTTATATGTTTACAGTAAAAGTAATATATACAATATAAAATGAAAATTATATTAAGATGGATTATTTATGTATAATAATTATTTATCATACGGAATAATAAAAAGAAGATTATTAAAATGAAAATAATAACAAAAAATATATTGGTGAATTTAAACGTTATTTGATGTTATAAGTGGTTTTTCGTAAAAGGGTTTATTAGATGTTTCTTGTAAAATATGATATATTTTTGAGACAATTTTTTCTTTGACGTTTAATGTAAATAGATCCCGCAACTTAACCCGCCTGTATTTCAAATTGGCTCAAGAAGTACTGAACATCGTTTAGACAACTTGAGAATAGTTCAAACATTTTAATATTATGTAATCTTTTGTTATGACATTAAAATCTTTTCAAGACTGATGGAATCTATTGGATCCATCTGTGTAAAGAGACGCATTCTCAATGACTAACCAGTCTGTTTTAATATTTTCAGCTTTTTCTCTTTAAAACTTCATATATATTTTGCCAATGATGAAATGTTCTCGCTAAATAATACGTTGTGCATTTCATCTTTTAAACAAATTGGCTGTAAGATTGATCTTTTTTATCAGGTGAATATATTTGAGTTCGGTACGTCGATGCATTATCAAAGTACTTTCGATCGTATGAGTAAGAAGTAGCAACGTTATAATTACATTGAGATGGAGGTTCACTCAGATCCGTTCACTTTTCTTTATGTCTGATTTTTGCATTTCCAAGAATTTTCCTATTCATCTTTTTCTATTAACTACAGCTACAGTTTATAGTAAGTGTTTAGGTACTAGCTGTGGGTTATTTTTTGCTACATTTGAAATAACATTAGAAATAACATAGAATCTAAAAGGTAGTTTGAACCAATTCATTTTCTTTTGATTAATATTTGTGTGCATATTATTACAGTTTACTGCATTGAACTCTATTTTGTCTGCAACACCATTCTCTGCTAGAGCATCATTGTAATGATAATGGACGCTGTTGAAGGATATTTTAGAGCTGATGTTGTAAATCCTTTTAATTTTACAACAATTTTTTTAAGACTACCGGATTGTTACTACAGAGATTATATATATATCAGAGGCAATAGCCAGCATGTAAGCTTAAAGTGATATCTGGGCAATTAACAATCTTACTATTAGGCTTTTATGGATGATTTTATGAACATGGAATGTATTATTGAAGTTTAATATGATCCGGCCTTCGTCCGATTATGCCGTACTTAATTTTAAATTGTGAATATTTTGAGGAAATTTATCTACAACACATAGCCCTACTAGCTATCGCACTTCTGCTTATGGTCATTAGACATATCCAGAGCAAGAGCCTCATTGCGTTGGTGTCTGACCCGAAAGGAATTATCATGGAAAACTAATTACTTTCGAATATTCTTTATAACATCAATATCAAGGGCATCAATGTTAAAGAATGAACAACCATCTGCTAAAGGTTTTTGAAGAAAATGTTTTGTAATACAAGGTAAAAATCAAAACTATGTCAAAATGAATTTGCAGTTATGTGCTGTATATATCATTGACTAGCGACGTTTTGTTATTTTATAAACTAACAGTAAACTGGTAGTTTATTAAATTTCTGAATTGAAGAAATCAAAATTTTTGAATTGAAGAAATCTAAATATAATTTACTAAATTTCTCTAGTTCATTTTCTGGAAACTTAATTAGTCTTTATATGAAATTAGCTGAAATGTTACATGAGTGAGCTTCAAATTTATATAGACAATCAACTATATATTCATATATATATATATGATATACATATGTGTATGTGTCTAAGTATATGTGTTTATGATATGTATATGTATATTTATCTATCTATTATATATACATTTAGATGAATAAATACATAGATATATATATATATATATACATACATGCATATATATATACATATATATGTGTGGTGGGGGGTATGTATATAAGTACATATATTAGTATATATATGATATAACGTATGCATGCGTATATATATATATATATATATATATATATGTATATATATATATATGTATAAGTATATAAATATATGTATGCATGTATATGCATGTATGTGTGTATGTATTTATATATCTATGTACACTTGTAGATATACTGGAAGGTATGTATTTGTGTATGTGGTATGTGTGCAAGTAGATATTTATTTCATTTATTTCACAACCGTTTTCTTCTTTAAAACAATTCTACTTTCAAAGCGACATAGCATAACCTTCCCCGTTCCTCAACTTGGTGCTGTGGGTCCAACCGTGCAATATTTCTGTTATGGCCCCTGGAAGTCATTCTTGAAACACACCAGCTGAAAGCCGTGCCTTTTTTAATGTGAAGACATTATATATTATACACTATACATCTAAACAACATCTATAAAATTGTGTAGGTAATCTGTGCCATACATATGTATGTATGTATGTATGTATGTATGTATGTATGTATGTATGTATATATGTATGTATGTAGCTATGTATATATGTAGCTATGTATGTATGTGTGCATGCATGCATGAATGTACGTATGTATATATCTATGAATATATGTAAGCACGTACGTATGTATAAATGTATACTACATACGCACAAAGAGAGGTATATATATTCATACACATGCACCACATCGAATGTTATACCTCTAACTCAAATGTATGATGTGCACGAGTGTGTGTGTGTGTGTGCTTCCATGCGTGTGCACGTGGGTTTGTAGGTTCATGTGTATGTATGCTGAAGCATATGTATATATGAAGCGTAAATATCTAAATAGCTTAAATGTGTGTAAATAGAGCTTATCAATCATTTTAACGAAAATTCAATCGGACACACACACAAATACGTACGCATACGCGCGTGCACACACACAGAGTCATAAATACATATATTTAAAAGAGTACGCATGCTTATATTTTTTGTGCACGCTCGTGATATAGAAGATGCAACGTGAATATGACTATGTTTGAGCGTGTGTGCGTAGAACGAAAAGAATGAGATTGATGGATAGGTAAAGTATAGATATACATAAGACAGATAGATAGACATACAGATAAATAAGAATTTTTTTAATGTTTTGTGATGACTCATACACATTTTAGATGATGGTAAAAACAGGAAAAAAAAATGTTTAATAAAAGCCGAAATCTCAACAAAAAATAGACTTTGATACAATGATTTAATGTTGTGAAGAAAATGTGCCGTCCGAATATATGGTCGTATTTGAGTGAGGTGAAAATTGGGAATTTTACCATTTAGAGTATCACACACGCACGCATGCACGCACGCACACATACACACACACACACACGCACGCACATACACACACACATATTGGATATTATACGTATCCTATTAATCGTTGAATTTGAGAAAATAAATTTTACATTTATATACTTATTTTATTTGTTTTTAAAGAATTTGCACAGCAGTTTTATAAATTTTGTTTTATTCTCTGAGCTGGTAAAAGGTGACAGGTACATTACTGGAATAATTTGTTGTGTGGGGGGAGCTGCCGGTTTAAGGTTGGGTACAACTTGTAATAAAAAAAAATGTATCGGCATGGGTGTATAGCAAAAAATATAGATACTGTCCTCAATTTTAATACACTCACTTCGATTTATATTCTTCTGCATAATGAAAAAAAATTATAGATGTACACATCTATATTCCAATATTATATGCACCCACACGCGTACACGCATGTGAAAGAATATGATATTACAATCTATATGTATGTAATACACATGTGTGTGTCTGTGTTCTTGTATGTGTGTCTGTGTGTTTGTGTGCACGCGCGTATGTACGAGATAGACAATCTATATATATATATATATATATATATAAATTATAATACAGGGTATCTAAGAGATACCGCCACGATGAAAAATAGCAGTCAAATCTTGACTCTAAACCACAATAATATATATATATATATATATATATATATATATATAT
>NC_068986.1:65049409-65050144 GCF_001194135.2 Octopus bimaculoides | reverse complement strand
TGTGTGTGTGCGTGTGTGTGTGTGTGGCCCAGTGGTTAGGGCAGTGGACTCGCAGTTGTAGGATCGTGGTTTCGAACCCAGTTGTACTCTTTCACCACAACTTTTTCTTCCTGTTTCTAAAGGGCCAGCCTTGTCACACTCTGTGTTTCGCTGAATCTCCCTGAGAACTACGTTAAGAGTACACGTCTGTGGAGTTCATTGGATCAGATCAACTGGAACCCTCGTCGTCGTAACCGACGGAGTGCCACGATGTGTATATATGTTTGTGTGTGTGTATGTATAATTGCGGTGGGGAAGTTGTTTTCCCTGTCAGTAAATAGAATATATGCTTCCGTGGTTAAAGAGTTCTTTTACTTTTATTTCTTATTTCTATCAATGCTGATGCTCCTTGCACCCTTCGTCAGATTTTAGTGACGGTGAATTTCCATTTTAGTTTTTTAGTTTTGAATTTTCTCTAACCACCTTAATTATGTGGATCGTTGGCGATTTGTTTCCTCCGTCTTCCTTTTCTCTTGGACTTTCTTTCGTCTCCTGTTTCTGACGAAGAGCTTTGCCCGGAATGTAAAACCACCTTCCTTTCCTTCCCTGAGCGTCTGCTAATACTTTGCATGTACCATGTCCTCACGCTGTTGTTTTTTCTTGTGTTCGTTCTTCGTTTTTTTTATTTTTTATTTACTATATAAATACACGAACAACTCTGATCACGAAACGAATAAATCGTGCTTTATATATATA
>NC_068986.1:65043769-65048577 GCF_001194135.2 Octopus bimaculoides | reverse complement strand
ATATATATATATATACGAGTGGACAAACGAATGAAAAAGGTACTCAACGGACTTAGTAGGAGTTACATGTATTATTGTTTAAAACAGTTTGATTCAGCTCCATGCCGTTTAACGTTTCGCGGCTTCTAACAGAAACCTGTCTTGTTCAGGCGTAGATTACCGAATGAAGAAACACAGGAAGTTCAAGATGACTATGGAAAATGGGTTGCTATTGATCAAGGTGGGTCAACAATTTTAGAGCTGTGCAATATTTTATGTAAAAGCCTTGGAAGAAGTTTTCAGATCCAAAATATATTCTCGAGAATAGATGTATATACATGAACGTTAACTGGTGATGAGCTACAGACTACCATAAAAGCAAATATTCTACGCGCTATTAGTTTATAGTTCTATTAATTTATAGCTTTATCTATTTAGATTTCCTCTGTTAAAATCTTCATATCTCTCGAAGCTTCCAAATTCTTATAATGTAAACCTCTTACAACACTCACTTCTAGAACAAGACTTTCAAAACGAATGTCGAAAATTGGAAGAACTGCTCTGGTGAATTGGTTCGAACGACTACCAAGTTTACTGAAGATATCGGTTCGAGTTACTCAGGCAGCTATTTGCTTTTTCCCAACCAAGGGTTTTTAGCCCATTATTCAAAATGATTTTTTTAGATTTATCTTTATTTACTTTGAGTTCCGTATGTATATGAATGAAAATACTGTGCAAATGCTACAACCGAGTTTATAGTGGAGGGGGGCAAAAGGGGCAATTGTCCCGCTATCCACTATCCCCCATCCCCCCCAAAAAATATCAGAAGGGTGCTGTCACCGGTGGTGTTTCTACACCGGTAGACGCCACCGCCCCAGCAAGCTTGCATGAAGGTGGCCTTCCCTGTCTAATTCTTTAAAAAAGACCTACTTAAATCGTTAAGAAGAAAGTACTGCATTTCTGTACTTTAATGACAGAAGTTACTCAACCCTATTCCCTTGGAAATAAATAAAACAAGCAGATGTATAGAGAAAAAAATCAAAGTAAAGCAAAAATAACAAAAAGGAAACTTTGTGGAAAATATTTAATGCATCAATGCATCTATATAAAAGGCAGATAGATAAAAGATGTGTGACCCTACGATGGCTTGTTAGTTTCAGGTTTTTGTACTTGCGATTAAATGATAAACACACACACACACGGACACACATACATACACACACATATATTCACAAACAAACGCGCACTCACATATATTGTCACTCCTTAAAGTTCATTATTCTGTTTGACATTGAAGTGTTTTGGTATGCTGATCATATTTACGAAAAAAGGTAAGATTCCACAGATAAAAATAGTTTTTCATTCTTTTAATTTGGAATATGACTTGTTCAAATTTTTGTTTTCTATTATACTTAGTCTTTTCTTTATGGAGACGCATTTGCATAGAAAGTGACCTGATCTAAGATTGTGTGCTGGGACGAAAACAATTGCAGCGTGGAAGGTGTTTATAAGCCATGTAAAACACACACAAAAACCGTTAGATTCACTTCAACAATTAAATTTACTTTGCCAAAATATTTTCGTTGTGTCCCGATCACTGACAGCACAGAATTTTGAGACCGCGACCTGATCACTGCAGCACGGAATTTTGTCAGTGATCAGGTCGCGGTCTCAAAGCGACAAAAATATATTGGCAAATTAAATTTAAATGTTGAAGTGAATCTACCAGTTTTTGTGTGTTTTTTAAATGGCTTATAAACACCTCCCATGCTGCAATTGTTAATCGTTTCTTTTTTTCTATATTTTTTATCTTCGTCAGCCTACCAATTTGCGTATGTGTAAACAGTTTGGGTTAGTATACCTGTGACTAGATGAAACGAAGTTTACCTGGCTGTTGTCTGTTCTTTTCGAGACTATTTTCTCTTTGCTTTTGTTAATATTTTCTCTCAGAATATCTAGTATAACACAGAATGCTCAGCTTTCTCAAAAAAACTTTTCCTAGAAAGAAGTGAAAAAATGCTACTCTATTGGCAAAGACAGAAAACCTGACAGAAATTTTATTTGCTTCGAAAACAAGGAAAACTTAGGAGCTGATGAAAACTCAGTAACAGATGTTTGTTTTTTTTTCTTTTCTTTTTTTTAAGAAACTCGCCGCACTCCCAAGTGCATCTGCAAAAAATAGGAGGAACATATCAACTCAAGACATTGAAACTGAAAAATCACTACATTCTGCTAACATTGTTAATAAAATGCCTTCTTGGGATCGAGACTAAGCCAGGTAGTTTTCTGCCAGAGAAAAATGTGTCCGTGTTCTTTCACAATCCAGAGTTTTGACGCCATTATAGAATTTTTTAAAAAGTTGAAGGCAAACTGGATGGGCACTGTCGTTATTTTAAACATTCCATGTTTTATACTATTTCTGACATTGATGAGCAGCGTTTGAGAAAATGGATCCTGTAGAGCTCATGAAAGAGTGCAGTTCATTTACTGTACTTTGATGTATCAAGCCACTGTGATAGATTTTCCAACACGGTTGGTTTTAATGACTGGAAAAATAGTAGGGTAGAAAATAAAAACACTTGAGCAAAGCCAAGACCACATATATTGTGTTGTAGCTCAATATTTTATGTAGGGAATGTCCTCATGTTAATAAAGATTTGGGAAAACAAGTGCACAAAAACAATAAATATCGGACTGAAATATTGCGCTGTATTGTGGACGAGAGCGGCCTGGCATTTAGGGGTAGTGAAGAGACCATAGGATCTAAACGCAATAGAAATTTCGGGGGGTTTTGCACAATTTGAGCAATTTCTAACGGGTCACTTGAAGGCATTTGGCAATGCCGCGTTCATACATATGTAAGCAGTCATACTAATCACTATCATCACAAAATATGTGAATCGTATTGTAGCAGAACTTAAAACTGCCGAGTACTTGTCAGTTTCGGTAGATTTTTAACATCAGACCGCGCTCATGCTGATTTGCTAACAGTTATTGTGCGCTATGTTGTTCCTGAGAAGCTAATAGAAATGATTTTCACTTTCCTGCAGACTGGAAACATCTTTGTTAGAATTTCTTTAACGTAAGTACTGACATCTCTATTAGAATTCCTTTAAAAAGTAGGTATAAAGTTTGAAATCTACAATGGACAGCCCTATGACAACGCCAGTAATACGTCCTGTCACTACACAGTAATGCGAATCAGACTCAAAGAAAAGAATCCGACTGCAGTTTTCATTCCCTCTGCTGCTCATTCGTTGAATCGTGTTGGACAAGCTGTTGTTTCTTGCTGTCATGAAGCTGTTAGCTATTTTGGTTTCATATAAAGGTCATGATTCATCCCATCTCAACAGGCACTTTTAATTCATAATGAAGGGCTTGCTGAAACCTTTCCAACTATTGAGGTGGCTCTTAGAATATATCTGAGCTTCATGCTCTCTAGTTGTTCAGGAGAGAGGCATTCAGTAAATTAGGGCTGATGAAGAATCATCTGAGAACAACAATAAGGTATGAAAACTTTGTATCGTTTAGATGTAGAAAGCAGTGTTCTACAGACGAAACCGTTCGAGGAAATCATTAAAGATTTTTCCCCATATTAAGTGTAGAAAGTCTTTTTGTATCTCTTGGAGTATATTGTGTGAAGTTGGTAAAACTTGCTGTACTTAGTTTAGATGACAAACTTTTGCTAAATAATCGATTTCAATTTCATGACATGTAAATTTGGCGATTTTTCATAGATTTTAATTTCTGTGTATAAGGAGCCCACTGGACTTGAAGTGCCCCGCTCCCTCCTTACAAACTTTAAATCCGGCCGTTATATTTTTGTGTACACTTCTATAGATACACAACCTAATCTAAGATACATGCCAGAATACATACACTCATGTAAACTGCAGTAAAATGTACGAAAATCCATCCATTCATTTTCAGAGCCCAGTACTTTTATGTGGGTAGAGAGGGCAGGATCTTCAGATACACAGTCCAAAGTGTCCTGTCAAAAGTAACAGTCAGCAAATTTTCCGATTGTATTCCCAATTGCCTCTTTCCGATGCTTTGTATATTATCCAACTATTTCGCTCACAGTCCATTTCCAGATACCCTGCTAGTTGGCCAAGCTCATATATAGTAACTACATGTCCAAAGCTTCAAACTCTCAAATTGTTGCACTAATAGCTCAACTATTAGGGACAGACTAATTTCCTAGCTACGTACTCCGTCAAGCGACACTTCGGAGGCCGCTTGTATTCGCGATACTACTCTTGACCGTTACTCAAAATTCATAACTGTATGGTGAAAATGAATAAATAGAGCTTATCTTTCTCTATTATTTAGAGGAACATTATATTGTTAAAAATGTAAGGGGTTAACGATCGAGACAAGTGAAACGAGTAGCCTTTGTTAGCATTTCATTCTGAGTGAAGTAATGGGTTAGTGGAAAGGAGATCGAAGGAGATAATGCTAAAATAGGAGACGGTGTACTTAGGTCGGCGGAACGTTAGAAATCCCGGAGGTGGGTGCTTAGAAGGGTGCAATAAATCAACATTGATTGGGGAATTCGTTGTCAAACATTTTTTTAATAGCGCGAATAGGCGTCGAAGGCTTGTTGGGGCTGAAACGTAGATATACATAGCAATGTACAAAAATACATTTACATATAAACTCATAGAAAAAATATATACGCAGTCTCACACACATACGCTCACACACGCAAACATAATCACACACGTGCGCGCAAACACACACAGTCACAAACATACACGCCGACACACGCACACACATGCACGCGCGCGCGCACACACACACACACACACACACACACACACACACAC
>NC_068986.1:65042266-65043174 GCF_001194135.2 Octopus bimaculoides | reverse complement strand
ATATATGTATGTATGTATGTATATGTTAGTGGACACATACAGACATACACAAACACACACCTTCACACGCGTACGAACGCATTCACACACACACACACATACACACACACTTTCTATATATAAACATCTTCACGGAGAATAAAATTATTGAACATATTATTAATGTCCATTGTGTTCTTTTATCTTCCTTGCGATTCACTAAAAAGAAACAAGTGATTTCTGTTATTTACTATGTTTGTTTCTCAATTGTTTCAACGTAGAAAGTCCTTCACGTCTCCCGTCCCAACTATTTACTATAAGATACTTAGCTGATTGAAATGTGTTCTGTTGTGTGTTTCCAATTTTTTGTTTTTATATTCTTCGTTCTCGGTAGGTATATAAGCAAGACGCTGGAATTCACTTGAAAAATCAAATCCTTTAACTTTAGTACACACATACACACATTCACACACACACGTGCACGCGCACATGCATATATATATGTATGTGTGTGTGTCCATGTGTGTCGGTGTGTGCATGTGCATGTACATCAGTGTGTATATATGTATGTATGACGTGTAATGTGCAATATATTATGGTTCAGTATGTATCTAAATGTGGTTTCATCTATGTGTAAGGTGGGGAATGCGTGTGGAAATGTGTGTGCATGTGTTTGTGTTTGTATATGTGTGTGTGTGCGTGTGTATATATATATATATATATATATATACCTATACATCCATACACATATATATATACACACACATATATATACATTTATATGTATATGTGTGTATAAAAATATATATACATAATTACATATAGATATGTATGTATGTTTATATGTCTGTATGTATTCATATTCATACATTATATATACACACATACACATACACATACACATACATTATATATATATATATATATAT
>NC_068986.1:65040628-65042256 GCF_001194135.2 Octopus bimaculoides | reverse complement strand
GGGTGCGTATGGCTGGTGGTGTGTGTCTGCTTGTTGCCAACTCACTGTTGCGTATGACCATCTATTGTGCTCCCTTCTTTCCTTTTAAGATGTCGACTCTCTTTGCCATGAGGTCTCTAGTGATGAAAACATATATCAGTGTGGCAAGACGAAAAGTCAACGATCTGAACGACCGAAGAATCTGTTTATATATGTGAGTATATATAAATATATAGGCAGTCACATTGAATAGATGTATAATTTTGCGTTTGCTTATCTAAGTATATACAGATATGTGCGTGTGTTTATATATGTGTATGTGTGTGTATGTGTTTGAGTGGGGGGTTGCGTGCGTGCATGCGTGTGTGTGTATGCATGTATGTATGAACAGATAGATAAATGTATAGATAGAAAGATACATACATTCATGCGTACACACACATACACATGCATACATACATACATACATACATGCATACATACATATACATACAAATAGAGTGTTCGGATTAAATTTGCCAATTTGCATAAAATAAAAGTATTTTCAGGCGTAAAGAATATCAACTAGATTATGGCTAGGAGATAAACGTCTACTCAAAGTAGCACCACCTGGCACTTCCATTCTGAGAATCACTTCGTGTCTTCTGCCAGTGTGAGAGATCCTTGAACATGATGGTAAGTGTTGAATCTTCTCTTTTATTGATGTCACTGAAGAAAATACCATCACACCGTCCGAAGAAAGTGTCATACATATTACATGACGTAGTCATATATACACTGTATCTAAAGAAAAGATGGGTGCTTTGTATTGCCTTGAACTCTCAGTTGCAACTGATGACGTAAGGGCACTATGCTGCCATGCGACGTCTTGTGCGTCTCTACTTTGTGGATTCCATTTTTTTCTAGGTCTGACAATAGAAGTTACTTCTAAAAAGTTAGAGACAGAAAGGGTGAAACAGAGAGGTAAAAAGAGAATCGACCAGTAAACTGGATGGCTGTCTTATTTATCGAACCTAAAACGACAAAAGACCAAGTTTACCGGAACCTGATTTTAAATTCAGAAAGCCAGAAAGCAGAGGCGGAACAAATATCGCTAGGAATTTTATCGGACATTCTAATGACTCTACTAATTTGGCATTTTAGAAGAAAGAATAGAAACAGCCGGAAGTTGATCATATTTGTCATATGGCTGCAAAACATCCATTACACGAAACAGTGTTAAAGTATTAAACTGGTGGTTTATGTGTTTACGTGTATTTGTGAAATTGTATTGAATACTCTTCTCATAAGAAAACATCATAGAGCGGATGGTCCGTCCTTTTCAGCTTCTTCTTTACTCTTCGTATTTCATTTCTATTTACTGGCATATTTTATTTATACACATAAAATCTATTTCATAACTAATACCATGTTTATGAATCCAACTCATCTGAAATTGAGATATTAGGACTTCGTCATCGCATTGTTTTTTTGTTTTGGTTTGTTTTTTTTGTTTTTTTGTATTTTAATATACTATGTATGCCAGGGTATGGAACTGGCAGAATCAATAGCAATAGGAGAAAACGGTAACAGAGCCTAGACACGTTACTTTTTGAGAACAACTGTTGTAAGATATATACATATAAGCATACATACATACATACTTATAT
>NC_068986.1:65038457-65039994 GCF_001194135.2 Octopus bimaculoides | reverse complement strand
TATATATATATATATATTTACATAAACACACAGACACACATATATACGTATACATACATACATACGTACGTACATACATACATATATATTACGAAGGTAATGAGTTCAAGAGACAAGAAGAGAGAGCCAAGTTTCAAAGTTTTAACAAATATATTTGTTTAACGCTTAAAAAGAATGTTTTTCTTGCCGTTTCAGACACTACATCTTCATCAGAAAAAACAATCTGGAGCAAATATAAAAAAATGAAAAAGTATTTGGAAAAAAAGAGTAAGGAGCCTGGTAGGAATGTGGTTCTATGTGGGGAGTTTGGAAGGGTGAAAGTAAGGTAGTGTGTCCATGTATAAGAGTGAATCCGTGTATAGAAACGGATACATACATAATACATACATACATACATACATACATACATACATACATACATACATACATACATATACAACCATTACCATCCCGTCCCCAGCGGAAAATGAGAAACTGCAACAGATGAATGCAATGAAATAGTTAATGAATATGTACAACAACACTTCGGATGTAACACAACTAACAAGGCACATACAAGACGGTAAAGAAAAACGACGCACACACGCACACATATCGCATTTCACCAACAGAAACAAACAACTATAGCATTAGATCCAACAAGGAATTATGCTTGTCTAATCTTGAACTCCGTTCTATCTACAAGGGATCGCAATTTTCTATAAAGAACAGTAAGCTGCGTACATCGCATTATAATAGATTAAACACTGTCAACTTACGCACTGAAGCAAAAATATAGAAAAAGACGTAGTAAGTTTAACAACAGTCCCTATTACTAGGTGAAAGCCTACTTTCAAATATATGGACACACATACAACAGAATCTTAAAATGCTATCTTTTCCACTCAGTAGAACAAGGAAAAGATACATAAACGCACAGACATAACTGCGACGAGAATAGTCACACAAACGCCACATATCGTGCTATGATACAACAGATATACAACACCTGTCACGCTCATATCGACTTCACCTTAGCCGCCGCTGTGGTTATCAACAGCACATTCATCAGTTAACTCAATAAAACTTTAACTCAAAATGCACACTAATAGAACTCACATGAACTTATTTCATGAAAATGATTTCAATATTCTCATGGCCATAATCTAATCTAGATACTATTGTAACTATGCACATGTCTGGGTCGGTACAGCATCAGCAAAGGAAGGAGAACTCGGTAGTTGGTGTCTGGTGAATGCTCATTTCGCAATTACATGATTTTGATTTCAAGCCGTACGGCCAGTCGAACTTGACCGCGCGTCGTCTTGGACGTGTTTATTCTACTATAACTTTGAGCTGACCAATACTTTCTGAGATTCATTAACCTGAAAATGTACGCAAGCCTACTGTGAACACACGCACACAATACGTGCGCGCGCACGCACGCACATACACACGCACATATACACACACACACATATATACATATATGTTAAGATTTCCTTTAGGCATGGCGATACTGATAATCTGGTGTATGATATATATATATATACATATA
>NC_068986.1:65031385-65037710 GCF_001194135.2 Octopus bimaculoides | reverse complement strand
TATATATATATATATATATATATATATATAGAGAGAGAGAGAGAGAGAGAGAGAGAGAGAGAGAGATTTGAGACAGTAACTTCACTTAAAGAATGACAAAAGAAGAATAATTATGTAATTACTTTCATTAGCTTACAGCTGTTTCCGTTATAGGAAGCATTGTGCTCATGACTGAGTGTTCGTGCGACATCTTTTAGCAGAAACAGTTGAAGCGTAATGAACGTGATTACAAAACTCCCGTAATTTTGTCATTTAACAATTAATATTATACTTTTTGCTCACTGATGGTTTACTTTGAAGCGTACGTGTATTAATTTCTAACAACTAGTTATTAGTATTGCTACGCTTAACCGAAATCATAATACATATATGTGGTGTATGTATATGACTATGTGTGTATGTGTGTGTGTATGTGTGTGTGTGTGTGTGCCAGAAGTACACTTAAGTATACAAAAAATATTCTAAATGCATAATAAAATTCGTAAATATTGAATATATGATTTATATTAGATTAGTAAATACCTAAGTAAATACTGAATACAAACACATGTCTGTATGTGTGTGCGTGTGTGTGTGTGCGTGTGTGTGTGTGTGTGTGTGTGTGTGTGTGTGTGTGTGTGTGTGTGTGTGTGTGTGTGTGTGTGTGTGTGTGTGTGTGTACCAAGCGTCAATGATTTAGATTTTCCAGTACATAATGTATCTAATTAGCGAATAATTATAAAACTAATTTTTTGTTTATAAATTGTACTGTTGAAAATGATATAATAAAATATTATATTTGAATAGAAAACATCTATAATTAGAAAAAAGAAAAAGAACTTGTAACTATATAGTTTTATAAAAGTTCTCGTATCATATCAGTTTTATCTAATCAAATCTTCATAGACTGTGTAACTATTCGGAAAAGTAAAATTTATGAGAACACCAATAAAGCATATTTATAATGGCCACTTTATGTTGAGTATGGTTATTGTTATTGCCGAACCTATGTATTAATCAGCTCTTAAACTACACTGTATGTAATAAAAATTGACAAAAATTGCTTGGGGTAGGGTATGGTAAATGCACGGCAAGTTTGAAGCGATATAAGTACATGCTCGGATCTAATTAGCTTAGTGCTTCTAAAGAGTTCTACCATTCGTGGCGATGTATCCCTTGGGTAATCTATGAAATAGAACGAAAATAATATTCAGAAACGCAAAGTGTGTTAAGTAAAATTATAGTTTTTAAAATCACCTTTCAAGTGATTTAATTTTAAATATAAATGGTGATAAATATTATGAAGAGTAATAGCAAAATTTTATTGTTATTATTATTGCTTTATTTATTCACATTCATATTATTATTATCATCACTATAATAATCATCATCATCATTATTATTATTATTATTATTGTTGTTGTTGTTGTTGTTGTTGTTGTTGTTGTTACTATTATTATCATCATAATAACCATCATCATTATCATCACCATCATCATCATTATTTTATTATTATTATTATTATTTTTATTATTATTATTATTATTATTATTATTATTATTATTATTATTATTATTATTATTATTATTATTATTTGAAAGCAATGGATTGACAGAATCGTTAGCGTGTTGGACAAAATGCTGCGTGGCTTTTCTAACTTCCCTTTAAATTCTGGTTTCGAATCTACATCAAAGTCATTGCCTTTGAATCCCTCTGGAGTCTATAATGTAAGCATCCGTCATATACTGGAGTCAATGCAATCGGCAACTCTACCATTAAAAACTGTTGACTTCGTGCATGTTATCATTATTATTATTATTATTATTATTATTATTATTATTATTATTATTATTATTATTATTATTATTATTATTATTGAGTGAGAGAGCAGTGCGTGCCATCAAAGTGACACTGGGGTAAATATACGAAGCCCATTATACCCATCATGACTACCCGTCTGATAAGGGTACACCAGGCACATGCATCACAATCATATGCGCGTGACATGATGATCTCGCATGACCTCGCAGGTGGGGCCCAGTTAGAATTTTCTTCAGGTCGAGTAGCCCATCCCGCTCAAAAGGTCCCTGAATAAGGTTTGTTTAAGGATGTTGAGCAAAACACCCATGTTTCCACCATGTTTCCAAAGGTGAATTATTCAAACCCCAAAGAATTCTTCTCAACACAGCTATGATGCTCCCCCACTACTTCTGCTCGTGATCAGAGATGCACATATCATCAGCCACCAATTCTTCAAATTTTCTTCCATTTCTTGCCGAGTGTTTTCTGTACACCTAGGGCAGAGAAGTTTATTGTATGCATTTCTAGTTTACCCACACAAATTCACAGGTAAAATATGTATTTTAGAAAAAATTAATAAATAAATAAATTCATGAATGGATGTTGTTTTCACAGCGATAATGCTCTTCTCAGTACATGACTCGTTCCAGTTAACACGATTTTTGCACTTCCTGTAGGGATGGTAAGCCTGGTATGATTTTCAAATAGGTTTCAGTACCTTTTTTTATCATTCCTATGAGTGTGGTGGTTTATCAAATACTCGGCAAGCGTTCTCCTTTCACTCCTTATTATACAATGCTCTATACTAATTAGTCCTCTGCCACCATTCTTTCTTTTCGTATGCAGTCTGTTTACGTTTGCTTTAGGGTGTGGTGCCCCATGTAGCGTCATTAGCTTTCTCATCCTTCTATCCAGTGTTGATAATTCTTCCTTAGTCGATTTGATGATGGATGCACTATTTCTGACGACCACAATTGCCCAGGTATTCATTGCGGTAATCAAATTTTTGACATTGAAGTTGGATTTCAACACCATCTTCACCCTTTTTTTATACGACTCACTGACCTTGACTTTCATTTCTCTGTGTAGAATGTCATCCAGCTCCAAAATCCCTAAATATCTATGCCCACTACCGTCGGATTCACCCATGGTATCTCCTGATGGTAACCGCAACCCTCTGCAGGCTGCTTTCTTCCCTGTTTTCATATGAAGTACTGAGCATTTGGTAACCCAAAATTCCATACCGATGTTCCTACCACACTTCTGGACTGTTTTGGTTAAGGAATCTATCTGTTTCTCAAATTTTCCAAACAATTTCAAGTCATCCATAAACAGAAGATGGTTCAATGATTGGCCTTTCTTCCCACATCGGTAACCCATCTTAATTTTCCTAAGTGCCATTGTTATGTGTATTAGTGCAATTACAAATAAATAGTAACGGAGAAAATGAGTCACTTTGGAATATGTCCCTTTTAATATTAACTTCTCCAAGGAATACATTACTTGAGTAAAATTTGGCTTTCCACTCTTTCATGCTATGCATCAGAAAATGTGTGGTATTGTCAGCAACACCAAACATCTGCAGGCATTCAACGATCCAAGAATGAGACATCTTAAAGTCAATCCAAGCCACAGATATGATTGTATGATGGCTTTTACAATGCCTCAAAACCGTTTTATCGATGACCAGGTGATTCTTGCTACCCTGAGAACTCTTCCTAATCCTTTTTGTTCCCTTGGTAGTATTTCTTCCTGTGCCAGGAAAGTATAAGTCTTAGCCGCACATATTCCAGTGAGTATCTTCTATATTATGTTTAGGCATGCTATGGGATGGTAGTTTCCCACAATATTCCCCTTTCTTATATCTTTCATTACAAGTGTTGTCCTCCCAGTCACCATCCACGCAGGGACTGTATCAATAAGGATCTAGTCTTTTTCATTCGCAAAATGAGCCCCCTTTAATTTTGCTCAAATTGCTTTCAGTCTTGATGTATCGATGCAACTCTGAATTTTGATTACGACCAACCAATTACTTTATCTCGTAAATTAAAGAATCCGATGTTATTTGGAATTAAAGTTGGGAAATTTGGATAATCAACAGACAGCGAGGCATTAACAGCTTGTTACTGTGACACCCGCATGTTGTGGAATATGTGAACTTAGTACAGATAATTCGACATTAATTTTGTATTCTGCATGTAAAAACGATACAATTATTCTCTTTCTTGGGACAAATTCTTTGTTGACCAGTGTTATTCTTGTCGTAAAACATGAAAACGTTACTCAACTTTGAAGTTTTGGAGACGGACGTCCCCTTTGCACACACACGCGCGCGAGCACTTATATACTAACGATGTACACAAATACATGACAGGTAATCATAATACTGAAATACGCATAGAGTAAACGCATGCAGACAAATATATTACTATTACAAATTTTTAAAAAATAATAAAATAATAAAAACATACAAAATAATAAAAACATACAATCAATGAAGAGACAAAAGAAACCGTAAGATGATACATAGGTATTTCTGCTAATTTAGAAACCTACAATGAATGGGTCATTTCACAGACGCTAAACTATAAATTTCACAGGGTACAACCTTAAAGTTGACACCGCTCCGCTAAACGCAGAAAATTTCTGCCTCGATATTGGCTATATATACACAGTTTTTTTTGTTTTTTTTCGATTTTTAAACCTCTGTAACTTTTTCCTCTAATTTTTTTTTCTCCACAACATCATACCTTCATAGCAATTAGATTGGAAAACTTTCGATTGTCAGATTTTTTTCTGTCTTTTTAAAAAATGCATATTTTGCGAATGAAAGAAACTAGATCCCTCAATAATGATATGGGACCTGGTATATTGCAGCAGATCTTCGTCGGTATTTATCAAATACTCGGTAAGCGTTCTCCTTTCACTCCTTATACAGTGGTCTATTATTATTATTATTATTATTATTATTATTATTATTATTATTATTATTATTATTATTATTATTATTGTGGAAATGCTATTTGGCGGAGCGGTAAAGTGCACGTTGAGAATAATGTAGCAGACGTGTTATTGGATTAAGTTCGTGAAGAACTGTTGTTGCTGGTGGAGATAGTAGTTGCGACAGTAACTACTGTAGATGGTGGTGGTGTCAGCGACGACGACAAATTTGATGGTTAAATAGGTTATGTTACCATGAGAGTGGATACGGTAACCGAGCAATGAATAGAAAGTAGTTTGGCAGCAGTGATGGGATGGGCAACCGCAAGATCACAAAGGTTTACTTTTTGTTTTTGTCCATATCATTGTTGGTGTTGTTAAATTGTTTTAAACCAAACCCTCTATTCAATAATAGAGGTTTTGGTTTCAATCGCAAAATGTAGTCAAGAGGAGAGGGGAGGATTTATATATATATATATATTTATGTGAATTACAAGTTCTTCAGAATGTAGAAAAACAATAAAATGACGAAAATTAGTAAGGAGTTAATTAAGATCATTTTAGTGGTCAAAGATGACGTTCAGAAAACAAGGACTGAAATATTTTAGTGATAGAAAGTTCTACCATAATTTTAAAATGTGCGATACAAAAGATTAAAAAAGAAGATGGAAAAATCCCTACGGCAACGGTAAAACTCTAACTTTTTTTGGACAATCATTCCAAAAGCCCACCATAATTGTTTAATAGATGGAAGACTGCAGATTCCATTGAACATTGTACCATTGAAATATTTGCAGATGACTCTAAGCTCCAGAAAGTCATTAAGGGGGCATATGACCGAAAGATGCTTCAATCGGACCAATGTGCAGTAATCCAGTGGGCACAAAAAAAAAAACAACATGCAGCTGAACGAAAAATAAATTTGAGCTCGTCCACTTTGGAAAAGAAGGTAAACTCAAACAACCATATACACTACCGTCAGGAGACCTACTTGAACCGTTGGATATCAGAGACTTAGGTGTAACTGTCGACAGCAACCTTATCTGGAGTGTGCTCATCAACAAAAAAGTCGATGTTGCCCGCAGAATGTGCATCCTCAGAACTTTCCATGAAACCATCATCCTTCTTTTCTTTACATTCGCTAGGCCCAGATCGAATATTGCTGCTCATTGAGGTCCCCACAATTATTATTATTATTATCATTATTATCAGTAATATTTTTTATTTGTTTTTTATTTATGAACCCTTTTAAAGCCTAGCCAGGTTCATGGGCCCGGTTTCCCGATTTCTATGGCGTATGTGTTCCCCCCTAGCTGGACGGGACGCTAGTCCATCGCAGATCAATAATATTAATACTCCATTTTGTTTTTTGTAAGTGCCTGATGCGTGTGTCATGCTTAAAAGTAAGAATTTTTGTTGCTCAAATAAAAAGTTTTAACTAAACCTTTGGTAATTTCTGTAAGAGACTTGAAACCACTACTTATGTGCTGTATTAGCTACTTCTCAACACCCATGCCTACTGAGCCATTGAACGAACAACGATCTTAATGAATCGGCCACACACCAGACAACATGCCTTATGTTCTGAAATTTAAATTTTGAAATT
>NC_068986.1:65027055-65029835 GCF_001194135.2 Octopus bimaculoides | reverse complement strand
GTGTGTGTTTTGCAACTATGTA
This sequence comes from Octopus bimaculoides, assembly GCF_001194135.2. Taxonomy (NCBI): domain Eukaryota; kingdom Metazoa; phylum Mollusca; class Cephalopoda; order Octopoda; family Octopodidae; genus Octopus; species Octopus bimaculoides. The sequence continues at coordinate 65,029,813 of NC_068986.1, read as the reverse complement.
CCGTGTTTTGTATGTATGAATGTGCATCTCCATATGTGTGGACACATTCTCCATATGTCCTTGTGTGTAGTAAAGTGTGTGTGTATATATGGTCATGTGTTTCAGTCTCCATTTGCATATATATGCCTGTCTGTTCATATAACCTATGTGCCTATCCATCTGTATGTTGATCTGTTTATTTTCATATCGACATGCTTACATACATGTACATATACACATTTATACATACACCCACACCTACACCCACACACACATACATACATACATCTATCTACATAATAGCTCACTAACTATTGTACTCTACCTGTGTAAACTGTGGGTATGGGGGTATATATATGTAGAATATATATATATATATATATAGAATATATAATTTCTTCGACTAAAGGGTGGTGCTCCAGCATGGCCACTGTCAAATGACTGAAACAAGTAAAGGAATAAGAGAATACGAGGAAAACGTTCCGTACCACTAAACCAAGAGGGTTCTCTGAATGTGCACGATGTATTTTAAGGCTGAATTGTAATTCTATTTACGTTTGCGTAACTGAAATATTTTGGTTGGATTATATAGTTATCGGTTTTACACTTTCTATATTCTGTAACTGTCGCAATATACGTTTCTACTATAGGCACAAGTCCTGAAATTTTGGGGTGGGAGGGAGCCAGTCGTTTAGACCAACCTCAGTACACAACTGGTACTTAATTTATTGACTCCGAAAAGATGAAAGGAAAAGTCAACCTCGCAGAATTTGAACTCAGAACTTAAAGACAGATGAAATACCGATAAGCATTTCGCCCGGCATGCTAACGATTCTGCCAACTCGTCGCCTTTAACCGTCACAATATAGAAACATTTCTCATGGCACCAGCACGGATCCAATTAGTTACTACTATTATTATTACTACGTTTTCTTTTTTCTTCTTTCTTCAAATTTTCTTCCATTTCTCGCCAAATGTTTTCCGTACACCTAGGGCAGAGAAGCTCATTATATGCATTCCCAGTTTACACACGCAAATTCACAGGTAAAATATGTATTTAAAAAAATTAATAGATAAATAAATTCATGAATGGATGTTCTTTTCACAGCGATAAGTACATGAGTCGTTCCAGTTAACAAGATTTTTTGCACTTCCTGTAGTGATAGTAGGCCTGGTATGATTTTCAAATAGGTTTCAGTACCTTTTTTTTTTTGTTATCATTCCTAGAGATCCTACAATCACTGGTACGGTAGTTGCCTTGAGATGTCACATTTTTTCAATTTCTATTAGCAAGTCTTTATATTTACTGATCTTGTCAAATTCTTTCGCCGCTATATTTTGATCGCAAGGAATACTCATGTCATTTTAATAAACACATCTTTTTTGTCTGATCTTTTATAATAATATCCGATTTATTAGCTTTTATAGTTTTGTCGGTATGTACGGGGAATCCCAGAGAATCGACACATTTTCTTCCTCAGTCACAGCTTCAGGATGGTGTTTATACCATTTGTCAGCGGTTTTGATTTTATAATCCCGACGTATTGTCCAGTGTAAATACTGGCCGACTCTGTCATGTCTTGCTTTATCATTATTCCTACATAACACAGTGTAGGTAAAAATTCACCGAATTCTTTAGTCCTCTGTCAAGTCATAACAAGGACCTCAGACAGATAATACTTTCTTTAAGATGTGCGCTGTGCCCAATAAGGTTGCTTTTTGCAAGACATCAATCTTGCATGGAACCTCCAGCTGCCTTAAGAAGTTTGGAAGTTTCAATGGGATTGAGCCCAACGCTCTGATCACCACTGGTATCGCATTACCCTCTCGCATTCCATACAGTCTTGCCATTTCCACTTTCAGTTCTGAGTACTTGGTGATTTTTTTAAAACTCTTCACTCACAACATTCATGTCATTTGGTAAGGCTACATCAATGATCTGTCAGTATTTGTCTCTCCTATTCAATATGACAATATCCTGCCGACTGTGTTCGATTACACGATCCGTCTGGAAATCATAGTCCAAGGAAGATACACGCACACCTTATCGTGGCGGTGCTTGTATTCTTTTTGTGCAAGACTCTCACATCCACTTACCAAGTGGGTCACATTTTCCACACACTTTCCATAGAGTCTGCATTTCTGGGTGTTAGAAGTTTTACAGATGTTATACTTCATTGAATCGATAGCAAGAGCCTGGTCTTGTGCAGCAATGATCAGGCTTTCGGTGGTACGCTTCAAGTCCCCTCGCTCAAGCCACGCCCACGATGCTGTATTATCCTTAACGTCTTGTGTATTCCTTTCAAACTGTCCATGCATTCTCATTTCAAGAAGGTCTTCTTTTCTCTTCTCCTCAGCTCTTTGGTTAAATTCTTCCTTGCCCATCATTTCATCTGCATTTACATCCATATCTTTCGCGGCATATTGCAGCAAGTCTTCATCACTATTTGTTAAACACTCGGCATGCGTTCTCCTTTCACTCCTTATGCAATGCTTTATTCTAATTAATCCTCTGCTACCAATCTTATATACAGTCTGTTTACGTTTGCTTTAGGGTGCAGTGCCCTATGCAGCATCATCAACTTTCTCGACCTTCTATCCAGTGTTGATATTTCCTCCTTAGTCCATTTGAGGGCGGATGCACTATATCTGACCACTGAAACTGTCCAGATATTCATGGCGGTATAATTATTACTATTATTAGTAGTAGTAGTAGTAGTAGTAGTAGCAGCAGCACCACCACCACCACCACCACCACCACCACCTCCACCACCACCAC
>NC_068986.1:65024653-65027042 GCF_001194135.2 Octopus bimaculoides | reverse complement strand
CAGCAGCAGTAGTAGTAGTAGTAGTAGTAGTAGTAGTAGTAGTAGTAGTAGTAGTAGTAGTGGTAGCATATGCTAGTTACCAGGAATGTTGTCTTAAGGTCTTATGACAGTAAGTCTCCACAAATCTGAAGCATGTTTCTTATGAGTCTTACCTGATACAGCACTCAGTTTTCTGGAGGTCAACAATGCTAGTCTCAATTTCAATAGCCTTCAGTTTAGGCATTTTACCAAGTACATCAGTTACCACTGATATAATTGTAATATGAGTCTTTTACAATCTCTTCATGTCTGTATTTCTTTGTCCACAATAATATTATCTAGACTTCTTGCTTCAATAATACGGTGAGTCTTTATGGAGAAAATCCATAAAAATCCTTCAATTAATATTCTCTATCACAGCCCCTTAATCGTGTTCATACCACTTTTCTGCTTCTTTGTATCCACGCATTCGACTAACATCGGAATGTACACTTTTTCCGCCTGCACTTATACTCTTTTTATGCATATTACTGCAACACTTTAACAACACAGTCCTCTCTATACGTGAAAGACCAAATTAAATATACCTGAACTACGATCATGAAACCGGGTCACCGAGTACAGGTCTTTCACGCTGCAGGTGTCCTACAATGTAGCAAGATGGGGCTGCTCATTATCCATTTCAAAAATGAGAAAAGGCTAGAAGTTGGTCTCAGAACTACAGTTGGACAATGGTTAAATGTTATTATTACTATTACTGTTTGTAATATTTAGGTGGCGAACTGGCAGAATCGATAGCACACCAGACAAAATGCTTCGTGGTATTTCATCCGTCTTTATATACTGAGTTCAAATTCCTCTGAAGTCGACTTTACTTTTCAACCTTTTGGGATCGATGGAATAAGTACAAGTGAAACACTGGGGTTGATGTAATCGACTAGTCCCCACTCCACAAATTTCAGGCATTGTGCCTATAGTAGAAAGGATTATTATTATTATTATTGTGCTTAGCAGCCTTTCGTCCGTCTTTACGTTCTGAGTTCAAATTCCGCCAAAGTCAACTTTGCTTTTCATGCTTCTGGGGTCGATAAAATAAGTACCCAAATTTCAGGTCTTGTGCCTATGGTAGAAAGGATTATTATTATTATTATTATTATTATTATTATTATTATTATTATTTCAGGTCCGGACAAAACGTTGAGGCATTTATAGCAGCTCTTTATGTTCTGATTTTTAAATTCTTCCAAAGTCAACTCTTTGTGTATGCGTGTGTGTGCGCACACGCACACACACACACACACACACATATATATATACGTACATATACAGAGTTGGAAAGTCATGGAATGAGAAAAAAAATTAAATTTAGAGAGGGAAAAAAAAGAATGAATAGATCTGAGAAAACGTTTTGCAAAGCATTTAGATTAGAATACGAATACATGTAGCAGCTGTAAAATGCTTTCAAGTAATTTTCTTTTTTTTGTGTGTAATAAAACTATATAAGATATCAATTTTGCATAATGTTAAGATATTTCGTGATGAAAAATATCTTATCAAAGATATACAAATGGGTGCTTTGGGAATTGAAATTTTTCTTAAACCACTGTTAACGGCTACGTATTCTCAGTGGCGGACTATTTCATACACACCTTTCTGTCTTCTAAGTCAAGAAATAAAGTTAAACTCTTTACCAAAAATCGTTATGTAGCAAATAGAAATGCACGCTTTCAGGAAATGCGAGAAAATTAATTTAAACGAGAAATTTTCAATGGATATTTTTCTAATCAGAAAAAAAGAGAATATTCAGAAATCTAATGCAAGATAGAAAATTTAAGTTTCCTTTCGATATACAGTGCTCCGACATACGAAAGATGTTACAGGTTTAAGCTGTGTCTATGAAAGAATACAACGTAATAACTGAAGCGATGCGGTCACTAAAATAGGAGGCTGATTTTAAATTTCTATCGTGTTTTCGGGTGCAGTCCCACTGCTTAGCACTTTAGTAAGTGTCTTCTACTATAGCGTCGGGCTGTCCAAAGTTTTGTGAGTGGATTCGGTAAACGGAAACTGAGAGAAGCCCGTCCTATATAAAATATATGTATATGTGGGTGTGTCCTTGTACTTGTCCCCCCACCATATCTCGAGGATGGGTATTACACTGTTTACGTCCTTGTAACTTAGCAGTTCGTCAAATGGTCTGATACAATAAGCTCTCGGCTTTAAAATAAGTATTGGAGCTAATTTGTTCGATTAAGCCCTTCAAGGTGGTGCTCCGGCATGGCCGCAGTCCAGTGACTCAGACATGTAAATGATAATATATATGCATGTGTGTGTATATGTGTGTGTATGTGTGTGTGTGTGTGTGTGTGTGTGTGTGTGTGTGTGTGTGTGTGTGTGTGTGTGTGTGTGT
>NC_068986.1:65021961-65024341 GCF_001194135.2 Octopus bimaculoides | reverse complement strand
ACTCTTTCACCACAACTTTCTCTTACTTCCTGTTTCTGTTGTGCCTGTAATTCAAAGGGTCAGCCTTGTCACACTGTGTCACGCTGAATATCCCCGAGAACTACGTTAAGGGTACACGTGTCTGTGGAGTGCTCAGCCACTCGCACGTTAATTTCACGAGCAGGCTGTTCCGTTGATCGGATCAACTGGAACCCTCGACGCCGTAAGCGACGGAGTGCCAACAACCATTTTCGACTACTTTTCGTCTTCTTCCTCCTACTCTTTACCTTCCTCCTTCCTTCCTTCCTTTGGCTCTTCGTGTTCTTTTTTCCTTCTTTTCCACCTTTTTTCTTTTCCTTTTTCCTTTTTTTCTTTTTATTTTATTTTCTTCTTTTTTTCTTTTGTCACACATGCTGTTGTATTTACATTTGTATACTTTTATTACTTCTTATATTATTTCTTATATTCATTTTTATATTTTATATTTTTTTATTTTCTATCTTTTATTTTCTATCTTCTATTTTCATTTCTTATTTGTATACTTGTAAGAAAAGATCTTTTGCTATATCAGCAACTTTCTAAACCACAGAATTTCAGTTTGAAAACGGCTATCGAAAAGCTCGAAACTCATCAATGTAACTGTAAACATTATCATTAAAATAAAAGTTATCCACCCGACAAAGTCACCTCTATTCATTTTTCATATATATATATATGTGTGTGTGAGTGTGTGTGTGTGTGTGTGTGTGTGTGTGTGTGTGTGTGTGTGTGTGTGTGTGTGTGTGTGTGTGTAGTATACATGCGTGTGTATGCGTATGTATAGGGGTCACTATGCATGCCTATAAACGTATTACCGTATTTTGCACCTATGTTGTAATTTTCACGCATTTGTCAGTTAAGAGAAATTTCTCCTGGGACTATTTCCATAGGGAAAGGTCTACCCATGTGGGAATGTACATGAACATGTTTAGTATTGTTCTACGCGGCTATATTTCCAACGCTACTTCGTTCTAGTGTAGTTCTATATACCTATTTTGTGCCAAAATTAGAAAAAAATTGGAATAAATTGTCATGAACAATGGTTTAACAACTTATATTTATTAATTAGTCGAGGCTTACCTCTCAGTATTTCAAATGTCTCCATGTCACATAAATTACAACTACCATCACCCCTTTCTACAGAAGTGATCACTGCATAACTGATCGCGAATTAGAGTGATCAATATTACTCTATTTCGCAGACGATAAAGACTTGTATTCAGTTCCAATGATACATCGTGGGAATTTGTTATCTTAAAGTCACTACCTACTGTAATAAAATATCCACGTTCTTGAAACATTTAATTAGTATTTTACAATTTCTGACTCTACGTTGTAAAATTTGAGGAATGTGAAGAGAACATCATCACTCTATAGGTCACTCTCTGCTTGTGGAGACTCCTTTTTGATACAGTATAGAACATATATGGCCACAGGATCGGTAAAATTTGCAGAGCCACTTTATCTCATGTTTAGTAAGTTGAAGAGGGAATATCGATGAGTAGTAACTAATATCTATCTGCATAAACTTAATACATTTCTTATTTTCTAAACCTTTTCACAAATTCATTACTAGTTTAGCATCGGATCAAGAGCTGATTTGAAATTTTTTATGTATAGGTAAAATTCTAACGATAATTTCTTTCTTATAACTCCTGCATCGGATTTTGAGGGCCAAATTTGTCTAATAGTGGGTTTATAATCAAAATCAGGTTTATGGTCGTTTAGGTTTATGCAGGGTATTCATAGACAAATACAACTCTCATCGATCTGCTAGGTTCAGATGGTCAACAATGTTACATGCCTCAGAATTAGTATTATCAAAGTAAGAAGCAGAAATATGTTTATAATTACGAAAGAATTCTCTTCAGTTCCAATGATATATCATGAAAATTTGTTATCTTAAGAGCGAACTGAAATCATCTGGATTGCCGGTTTTATCAGAATGAATGATAATCCCAAATATTTGTGGGATATTTTTGATTAAGCTTCTAAACTTTCTTAGATGTTTCTTTTTACATACTGGGTAAAGTTTAATTTTATATTCATGATCATATTGTTTACTATATACATATACGTACGAGCATGCGTGTGTGGTTGTGTATATATATATATATATATATATATACATATACACATGCACATTCATATACACCATGTGTGTGTGTGTGTGTGTGTGTGTGTGTGTGTGTGTGTGTGTGCAAACAATGTACATTTGTATATTTACACCCTTGTTTATATACAAATAGCTATTAAAAGTACTTTTTTATATATATTTATATACCCCCACTGTATTATACTTTGATGTGCACGCGTGCACACAAAGACTTACGCACACGACACACATATTTGTACAATTATT
>NC_068986.1:65016755-65021888 GCF_001194135.2 Octopus bimaculoides | reverse complement strand
TATATATATATATATCCTCTTTTCTTTTGCTCCATTGATCAATAGTAATTTTTCTGAGCGTTTTGTTTTTATTCAATCGGCATAAATAAATTCCAATTGTTTTATGCCATAAGATATTTCCATGTCTCTTTGTCTCATTTTATTTCGTCTTGCTTCATTTTTTTTTTTTAGCCTTCATATTCTTTCCTTATATCTCTTTTGTCTTACGTCTTTGTACTAAACAGTTTTATATGTTCTGGACATATGCTCAGCACTTCGTGAACCTTCATATGGTCACTGCACAACTTCGATTTCTTTTCCGGTGTGACTTTTGTAGACCAATTTATTCTTATCGGTTGCTTGGACCTCTCTGAGAAAGACCAATCTATTCCACTGTGTACAAAACCATACATTTTCTTCCTTGGCCAGCCATAACAGTTTTTGTTTTCTATTGTTTATTTCTCACAAGACTGCTTACCTTTGAGATAAATCATACTTTTTTCCCCTTTCACATATCCTATTCACTTTTCTATATATCTTGTCTCTGAAATGTATATTAATTCTTAACATCTTTCCGTTACACCGTTCACTAATTTCTTTTGTCTATGTATCATTTTATCATTATTATTATTATTATTATTATTATTATTATTATTGTTATTATTACTATTACCGTCATCATTATTTGTATTATTATTATTATCATTATTACTGTTGTTGCTGTTATAATAATAATAATAATAATAATAATAATAATAATAATAATAATAATAATAATAATAATAATGATAATAATAATAATTATTATTATTATTATTATTATTATTATTATTATTATTATTATTATTATTATTATTATTATTATTATTATTATTATTATTATTATTATTATTATTATTATTATTATTATTATTATTATTACTGGTGTTGTGGTTGTTGTTATCGTTATCATGATCATCATCATCATTATCATCATCGTCGTCATCGTCGTCGTTGTCGTCGTCATCTACATCATCGTCACTGTTGCAATGATGATTTTTTATATGCTGGGTCATTTAATACATTTCCCATTTCAAAGAAACATAAATAAAAATTAGTGATAACAACTATAATAGTTTTCTTACCAATGCTATTATTAGTACACTACTATTTTTTTTCCTGCTACTACCACTACTAGTTGTACTGATACTACTTCAAATAATAATAAAGCAACAAAAAGAAACTCAAGAATAAATTAGCTTTATCGAGTGCAATGCTTCCAAATAAAAAAGATTACAGTTCTCTTCCGTACGTGTCTTACATTTATATTTAACACACAGATAAAGGCTAAAAATAAAACAATGGGAATCAACGCTCCGGTTGTTCCAGTTTTTTTTTTTTTTTATAGTTAGAGTGCATCTGTGTATAAATTAGTAGGAAAGAATAAGAATTTAGTTGAATTCGCAACCAGGTTTCGAATCCTAATTGAAGCCTTTTATCTTTATTCGTGTTACCAATATCGTTATGACAACACATTTATCTTTTCACTTAAACCTAACGCAAGAAAGTGATTAACCCATTATCACCAATGATTTGCTTTGATTAGCAGAAGTATTTAAAATGGTACAAATCGGAGCGAGAACAACACCTGTTTGACTCACAGAAGTGGAAGCTATCTTAACGACGACAACCGCTCCCACTAAAAGAGCAGCAGGCCCTAAAACCCTCTTCCCCATAATCTACCCTCCAGCAGCTCAAAAAGCCTTAACTGAAACAACATCGCAAAAAAATAACATCTAAAAATTCTTGTTTCCTGATGAGTAGAAGAAATGCTGAAACAGGCGAAATGGCTCTAAAAAAGCGCTGCATTGATTGACTACAATAAAACTTTAGACAGTATTTCCTATTTGTGGATCCTAGAAGCATTAATAATGAAAAACAATGGCAGTTAAAGTAAACACGTCGTGAGAAATGATAAACAATTCTGTGAACAGAGACAAAGAACGGAATTATAAACATTAAACTAAACTCTAGCGGGAGGAAAAGAGTCCAAAGGGTTTCCTTTTTCTTCATTCCTGATCAACCTGGTGCTAATACCTTAAGAAAACCTATTAAACTAGACCTATTAAACTGTGCTCAAATATATATATATATACTATGAAGGACGTTCAATCATCTTTTATATGTGGATGACATCGAAGTTTATACTGCAGATGATAAGCATCCAGTTACTGACAGAACACAGATTTACAAGATATTTGATATGACTTCTGAATTAGAAAAAGGCTCTAATGTAACCTTGAAGATAAGAAGGTAAATAAAAGACAATAATATTATACGGCATATAGTAACAAAGTAGCAGAATTCGGCAAACAGTTACAAGTCCTTAGTAATCAATGAATGAACCACTATAAGCACACGCGTCAATAAATTGTTGCTATGATACTTTTAACTGGACACCAAATGAATTAACTATATTTAACAGATGAAGAATAATTAGAGCTTAGCTGCATTGCTAAATACCACACAAAATATGGCATAAGTTGTATTTATCAAGAATATATGATACATTAAGGCGTCTTAATCAAATAGAAACTGTAGGACAGAAGAAGAAGAAGAAGAAGAAGAAGAAGAAGAAGAAGAAGAAGAAGAAGAAGAAGAAGAAGAAGAAGAAGAAGAAGAAGAAGAAGAAGAAGAAGAAGAAGAGCAACAACAACAACAACAACAACAACAACAACCACAGCAACAACAACAACAATTGGGCTTATAGTAGATGAAATATATAATTTTCTGGAAAAGGAGAGCCTACTGTCACAAGAGCAAAAACAATGTAGGAAGAAATCAAGAGGAACTGCTGATCTGTTATATATAAGCAGCAGAATATTAAAGGTGGAAGAAATTAGCTGTTGAATGGATAGAGGCCTACGATAATGTCCCGTACAGCTCTTGGAGTGTTTGAGGACACTCGGAGTCAGTGAGAATATAAACAACTATTTGGAGAAAGCAATGGGGGCGTGGGAAGTAGAACTGACACGTGCAATTGTATTGCTAGGTAACATGAAAATACGCAGGAGCATTTTCCAAGGAGATTCGATCTCTCCATTACTCTTCGTCATTGCACTAATCCCTCTGGCAAGTATAATGAGGAAGTCCAAGCCTACCTATGAGTTTATCAAAACAAAGATAAGAATAAATCACCTATTTTACTTGGATGACTCCAAGGTGTATACAAAACAAAAAATGAAACAGAACTTGATTCTCTACTCCATACAATGAAAGTATTCAATAAAGACATTGGAATGCAGTTTGGGGTAGATAAAAGCACAGTATTAAATATGAAAAGACGCCCGACTATAAAGTCTGATGGTATAAAATTACTAGACGTCATTAGATCGCTGCGGAAAAATGAGGGATACAAATATTTAGGAGTGCTGCAAGACGGCATGATAATTATAGCCACTCAGAAACAAGCCCTTAAAACAAATCTGATAAAGGCAAAGAACGACAAAATTCAGACAGCAAATCTAGAGTGCAGGAAAAGAGATGAGAGTATCAATCACATCTTGACTAAGTGCCGTATACCAGCACATAAGGTATACAAGCGCAAATGTGACTGTGTTGCAAAAGAGTGCATTGGGATATTAAGCTTCAAAATAAGAGAACAGTGATATGAACACGAAACAGATAGAAAATGAGAGCTACAAGATCTTGTGGGACTTCACCATAAATGCTGACCATTCTATGAGGCAAGAGGACTGAACATGACTTTAGAGTACAAAATATAAGCAAACTGTGCAAGATCGTAGATTTAGCAATTCTCTATGGAAGTAGAGTCGATACCAAAGAAATTGAATAAAATGAGAAGTATCAGGATCTAGTCAGACAGCTGAGAAGACTGTGGAAGACGAAGAAAACAATTATCCCTGTAGTAGTAGGTGCACTTGGCACAACTGCTAAAATGCTGCCAAAAAGACTGAAAAAGATTGGAATTGAAATTCGCATTGTCGACCTGCAGAAAAGGACCATTCTATATGCCGCAAGCATCGTAAAAAAGACGCTTCAGATTTGAGGAGACTCGTCATCAAACATCAAGATAATTACCTGCTAACTAAATTAGCATGCACTATAATGATGATAATAATAATAATAATAATAATAATAATAATAATAATAATAATAATAATAATAATAATAATAATAATAATAATAATAATAATATTTTCGATATTATTGTCACCTGGCTGACGGCTGAAGGTATATTACAAAGAGATATTTAGCAAAAAGTGTGTGTTGGGTTACCTAGAGAGTGAGAAAACAAGCATGATAAGCAATGATATACAAGAAAAGGAAATGACACGATTTCGCATGGGAGGGCAAGTACGAGATCAAACAATAAACTCCAGAAATTCCGAAATACTTTTATTTCCATGGGAAAGTGTCCTCTCTTGGTTGTATTCTCCGACCTACCGACGCTTGTTGAGAATAGACCCATTTACTTGTATTCGGTACTTTCACCCACTTTTCAGCAAAACCACTTCAAACAGAAACTCCCAATTAAAACATACCCAGGACGTTCTAACAATCCTACTGCTTCGCTGCCATTCCTATAAGTACAGATGCTCTCATAGTCTCGCGGCTTCAATGTGGACACAACAATATTGGCACAAACAAATATTCATGCAGATTTAGTTTATAGAAACAAGTACATTTGTATTTAGAAACAAGTGCAATGTGCATGCATCGAATATTTGGTAACCTATATACATTATATATATGTGTATGCACATATATAAATATGTGTGTGAGTGTATTTACACACACATACACAAAAATATTGAAATGAGTCTTTATGTTACAATGAAAAGACTCAAGCAAGCTATATAAAGTAAAATAGATTTTAATTTACAACTTTCTACACAGCATTAATGTTATGCTATCTGACTTTTTATTCATTCCATGTACATTGTTTAATTTACTGTTAATTTATTATTTATTAGCCGTCCATTCTCTATTTCTATAATTTCTTTTTATCTTCCATTTTGTTGCTGTAAGCATGAAAATTAAATCTCCATTCTATTTTGAAATATGTGCGTCTCACATTAAATCTTTCGTTTTTTTTTCCTTTTGCCTCTCTCCCAGTCTCTCTCTCTCTCCCAATCTTTCACTCTCTCATAT
>NC_068986.1:65015493-65016511 GCF_001194135.2 Octopus bimaculoides | reverse complement strand
ACACACACACACACACACACACACACACACACACACACACACACAAATATATATATATATATGACCGTGTTTCTCTCACCTGTCTCATCTCATTCTCTATATATACTATGTTTCTATACAATTCTGGTATACTTTTTTCTTTCTCTACCTTTTCTTACACATTGTTTCTATTTGTATCTCATTCGGTGGTAAATATAAACTAAATGAAATCCTTTGTCATTCATATCAGGTTAATGTCTCTTTCTCCGGTCTCATCCGGAAGAGCAGCGCTTTAGTAATATTTCAGGTTTAAATAGGAAAACTAAGAGTGCTGATGTATGCATATATACAGCTATACATGCGTACATGCGTGCACACAGAGGCATGAATATGCATATAAATTATAAATAAATAAATATATATTTATATATGTGTATGTATATATATACATATGTTATTACACACGCACACGTATATATATATATATATATATATATATATATATATATATCAAACATAAATTAAAAACAGAACACAAAGGATATCATGGTACACGTGTTTCAATCTGTTATTACATCAGCATAGGTGTATTATTGATATAAAAGATGGTGTAAAGCTCTCCTCAGCCGCAAACATTGATGTCTTTGCAGTTTTATTAATAAAGCATATTACTCTATCTCCGGTATTCGAGTACTATTATTTTCCACCTTGTTTCACACTTATATGCTTATTCTTGTATGTATATATATATATATATATATAAATATATATATATATATATATATATAGTTTTAGGGAAAATAACCAATTTTCAAGAACTCATCGATGAAAATCCACTATCACATATAGAAAAATTAATATTAAAAGCACAATAAATGAGTATAATATAAAGTAAAGTAAATATCATAAGATAAATATAATAAAAAGATTACACGTGTTTCATAACCAATTTTCAATGTTGCCAAAACTTCTATATCGGACAGACGAGCCTCCCATTACGTAGAAGAGTAGCTGTCCATAAGGAACAAATAAACCTCCC
>NC_068986.1:65008183-65014808 GCF_001194135.2 Octopus bimaculoides | reverse complement strand
ATATATATATATATATATATATATATATATATATACATATATACATACACAAATGCATACATGCATACATATGTATATGTATACAGGTATATGTGTGTGTATGGATGCATGTGTATATATTTGCGTGTGTGTATATTTATATATATACATACATATATATATATATATTTGTGTGTGTGTATGTATATATATATATATATATATATATATATACGCACACACACACACTCACACACACACACTCACACACACACAAAGACACACACATGCATATGCATATATATATATATATATATATATATATATCCTAGTGAGAATGATAATGTGTGTGAGATAAAAAAAAAGGGAGGTGGAACAGTCAGACAGACAGACAGGCAGACTGAATGACTGACTGATAGATAGATAGATAGATAGATAGATAGATAGATAGATAGATAGATAGATAGATAGATATGCACCATTTCTTCTACGAAACGAAATGTAGACGTCGCGAAATGTTCACAAGTTACAATTGTAATATATCTTTATGTCATACGCTGGAAAGTGTATTTTGTAAAATCGCATGTAACCTTGTAATTATAGAATATATACCTGTTTATTAAGGCCGAAATATGATTTGGTTGCACAATTACTTCAATACAAACGTGTCTTTTGAAAGGTAAGGATAATTGCACCATTCTTAACCATAAAAATGACTTTTAAGTATTGAAAAATTTGTATAATTTTAAGGTATTTAAATTTAATCATTTGCATTATATGTAGTGAATCCTTTACTGGAAGAAAAATTATTTGGTACAGTTAGTAAATTTTATTCATTTCTTCGAAGCTAAAGCTTTATTCTATGGTTATTCTGAGCTTCGTGCTTTCAGTTTTAGATAACTACGTGTGCTTAAGTATATATTCGTATGTTGTGAAATCCCGTTTCTTTTTTTACATACGAATATCCGTAAATTTATCCAAGGGAACAACGCTGATTTATCGAAATGGAATTATAAACTGAATTATATAAACTGAATTAAATTGAGTAATTCAGACATTCCGACAACATAGAAGTAGAAGCTGAAACTGTTAGTCTGAAAACATAGCTTTCAGCATTATATTTGTGAAATTATTGTGGTGATGATTTTAATGGTTTCGGTTGGGTCTCATGGTGAAGCTACATCGAATACAAACGTGTATACGTTGTTAGATTAAAGTGTATAGATGCATGAGTATTTGTTTTGGTAAAAACTTGACTTCGAAGTCATACATAGTTCAGAGATTCTATCTCACTGCACTATACCTTATGCCTTCGACCATTTGCTTAGAATGAGTAATAACATGAGAGTCGAATTTATGAATGACACCTATGCAGAAGATACGTGCAGGGTGGCTGATGCGTGACACCTTCGACAAGTGTCTTCTACTATAGCCTTGGACTGATCAAAACCTTGTGAGTGAATTTGTTTGACGGAAACTGAAAGAAGCCCGTCATGTGTGTGTGTGTGTGTGTGTGTGTGTGTGTGTGTGTGTGTGTGTGTGTGTGTGTGTGTGTGTGTGTGTTTGTATCTGTGTTTGTCACACACTACTGCTTGACAACTGGTGTTGGTGTATTTACGTTCCCGTAAATTAGCGGTTCAACAAAAGAAACAGAAGAATAAGGACTAGGCTTAAAAATAAGCCCTGTTCATCTAAAACCCTTCAAGGCGGTGCCCCAGATAAAAGATAAAATATAATATCGTCATATATGTATGCATAAGAATATCTTTAATCTATGTATATCGACAAAGAACAGGATCGATCTTTAGGTGAACCGAAATGTAAAACGATCCTGGAGGCCAAACTGAAAAAAACAAAACGGTTGTTAGACAGGGCACACTGAAATTTGTTAATATACTTATGACGAATCTTTTTTCTTTTCGGATCTGACTCATTGAATGCATAGACCAGTGGTTCTCAAACTGGGGTCCTTTGTCCCCTAGGGGATTATGAAGAGACGCTGAAGTATCGTGAAAACTGGTGGCTTCAGACAGTTAAGTTTTAAAATTTCAAAACTTTCAATTTTTTGCATGCGTTCATCCTTTTTTGTCGTTGACCTCGAAAAGCCACGCCACTCCTACACACACTCATTTGCTAATCACACTTGTTCAAGTGTAATTGGCCAATGGAAAATATGCAAATGTAATGGTTGATCGTGCATGTGCTGTCGGTATTCTACGCCCACATGATTCACAACTCCACTATTGTAATCCACACGTTTGCATGCCTCTCGCCGTTATTATCCTCACCGGTGCATATTCCCGCATGACCTTGCCCTTTGCCAGACACCCATTTACATCCTGCATGGTGGTTGGGCTTTGTAAGTCATGGTTGTTTTTCATGGCAACATGTTCCAAGAGAAATATCTTCTCAACGGTTATCAATTCACAGTTTTATCACAGAGGTAAAACAACGCTCACACACACTTTGGACTTCTTCCACAATTTATAGTGACAGGTAAGATGTATTGTTAATTAATACACCCAAAAGTTAGCTACACTAAGGCAAATATGCACATCCGCAGCATATAATAAATTCGAAATAATTATGCAATGTAGTTATATTAAATTGGTTTACTGAATTTTACCTTTTTTTATAATGCCTCCAAAAAGGAAAATGAGATATGACGAATCTTATTTGAAATTCGGTTTTCCTGTGATAAAGTCTGGCGGTTAAGGGAACCACTGAGTGTTGTGCTTCGCGGTTTAGGCGTCTACTTAAGCCCAGCAAGTTAAAGAGGTACTTCGAAACGAAGCATCCCAGTTCAATAAATAGAGATGTCGACTTCTTCAGATGCGAAACCGACAGATTGACGAAATCCAGACTTCATGACACACCGGAATGTTTTTGCTGGATATTACTGCTGGTTTGAAAGCATCCTACGAGGTTTCAGGGGAAATAGCTGTTACCAAAAAGCCCCATAATATCGGCGAAGAATTGATATTGCCTTGCTACAAAGATATCATATCAAATGTGTTAAGATGTTCTGAACTTCAGAAGCTGAAGCATGTCTCTCTTTCAAACAGTACTGTTAGCAGGCAAATAACTGAGTTGCTTGATAACATTCTGTCGCAGTTCGTCTCTAAGATACACAATTCACTTTTGAATTTTTTCGCAGTCCTGCTTGATGAAACGACAGATGTTTCCAACTTATCCCAACTTTGCGTCTATGTACGTAAGGATTACCTTACGTGTACATAAGAATCACTTGGAGGACGAATTCCTGCTCTGTGAAACCCTCAGCACCAAAACAACCGCAAGGGAAATATTTAACAAAGTGGGCAAATTTTTTGAGGCACACGATATCAACTGGGAGCATGACATTAGCGTGTGCACCGACGGCGCTCCGGAGATGCTTGGCTGCCTTTCCGGTTTTCAGATAAGTGAGATAACTTTCGAGAGGAAAAACAATAAAGAGGGTCTTCCTTCTACGAAAAGGAGTCCACGATTTTGTTACAAGATACCAAGCCAGATTTGCACACCAAATTCTCTGATGTTCGTTTTCTGATCTGCTTGGCACTTTTGCTGGTCATATTCGGGCCAGTGAATGCTGTCACTCTTTCACTGCAAGGGAAAGTTATAATTATGTTTCATTCTCTTGAAAAACTAACTGCTTTCAAAATGGAGCTTGAATTTTGGCACCTAAAGTTAGATAGAAAGAACTTTGCATCATTTCCTCAACAAAACATGTTTATTGATGAAACGAGCTTCAAGTCGATGGCGATATCTTTGAACCCATGATGCTACACGTAGACAGAGAAGTATTCTCTTTATTTTCTTGGTTTTCGTGACTTTGACAAATACCTCCACTTTATCAGGAACCCTTTTGTACCCTCTGTTAGCGATCTGCCAACAGAAGACAATATAATTCATGAGTAGTTCATTGATTTGGTCAATGATGGAGATGCAACATGTGTTTTTCCGTGAAATATGCTTTTCTGACTTTTGGATTGAAATGACACGGTCATATCTTGATGTCGCAAAGATGGTCTTAAAGTACTGATGCCATTTCCAACCACCTATGAGTGTGAGACCGCGTTTTCCACTCTCTTTGCCATCAAAAATAAGTTACGAAATCGACTGAATTTCACACCAGAAATGAGGGTTGTCCTTTCCAAAATAGAGCCGAACATAGAAGAGCTGGTTACTTTGCTGTAAATAAAATAATAAACGGTCTGCTTTTGTGAATAAATAATTACTTATATAATTTTTGTTATTGTCATGTTATGCATCAGGTATTGAGGAAAAACAAAGGCAAACTTTCAGTGGAAGAAGAGAAGACGGTGTTTCAATTAAAACTGTGGTTTTTCGTGCATACCAGTGGTCCAATTGACATTAGCTTCTGTACATTTTGGGATGCTATTAAAATTCCTCTGCTGAAAATAGGGAAATTGGTCGAAATGCACCTCTTGGATAATCAATAAGAAGAATGACCTGACAATAGGGAGGAATAGCATCCCAAACATGGTGAAAGGGGAAGGTGTTGACAAAAGTTCGAGAACCATATCATGTACGTATATATATACCGTAGTTTTCGGAGTATGACGCGCAGTTTTTGTCTGCTGAATGGGCAAAAATGGATCTTGCACAGTTGTTAATACAGGCTGCTGCGGATATTTTCGGACTGTTTTCGTCTCTAATTTGTTTTATAACTAATTGATTAACTGATGCCCCATATTTTCATGTGTATTTATTGTATCCTAATGGGGTATTGCGAGGATAAAGTTGTAGTTTTCGGGGTTGCAGATCTATGGGCAGTGCGGTTCATAGTCCGGAAATGACGGTACACGAATGTATGTCAATTTTTCTATGTTGATTATATTGCATTTTATAGGGGACCGCGAATCATCGAAAAAACTGTAAGGGGACCGGCACGTAAAATTTTTTGAAAAGTTTGAGAACCACTGGCATAGACTTCCATTATTCTCCGATTCTCGTAATGTAATTTCAAAAGAAATTCTATTGCGTTTATACTGACAAGTTTTTATATCTACATCGCAATAATAAAATTCCAGTTATAACCCTTTAACCAATTTTAGACTGACATATATCGTCAGCCACATAGCTGATGTAGTAACAGAAAAAAGCTATAAGGAACATAACTGCTTTTAAAAGATATAACATCTCTTATTACTGAGATTTTCTCCTTTATTTTTTCGTTCTGTTCATCTGATGAAGGTCTGCCTCATCAAATGGTTCTGATGTATCTGGTGGCCACAAAAAGTAGAAACTTTTCATAATGATGTACAAGGAGGCTGCATTTGAACAGAACAATGTTTGGTTTACTTGATATTTTTTGGGGGGGCTTTTATAAATAAGATAGGTACTATGGAGATTGCATACCAATGAGAACTTTCTTGTTTACATTGTTGTTTTTGTTAATTGTTGAGGGATTCTGATATATTAATTTACATGGCAGGCACAAAATGCATGGATTCTCGTTTCGGTATAGCAATGCAGAATAAAAAGAAAGGGAGAAACTAGAACTCTCTTCAAGTTTCTGCAGCAAGATAGAAAGCATCAAGAAATCAGAAGTTTGAATACTGAGAATATTCATTGCAGGAAAAATAAGGAAGCGGATATATGTATCAAGATCTTACTGATAATATATCTAATATTCAGTAACATTTTGCTGTAAAAACACCAACGAAATACATTAAAACGACTTATCAACGTTTCTTTATTTTCCCAAGCACAATCAGACCCACATTGTTCTGTTGTCTTATAATCAGACATATGTCAGATAAATGCTGAAGAACCGATACTTAAGCCATTTTTTATAAGCGAAATCGTATTAATGGTAAAATTGGTAATAGAAGATACATATAGATAACAAAGTATATCTATATATTTTCTGCTGCAAATTATTTGCAGTTTGGGCATAGCGTTACAAAAAACAGTAGGGATTAATACAACACGGCATCACTTTTAGCCTGATATGAGAAATATATTCATATTAATTATTAAAAATGGAAGAAACTGGAACACAGATTGAAATAAGGTATGGCAATGGGAGTCAAGCACTGGAAAGGAACTGAAATACAGGAAGACAGTTTTAGAAATATTGGATCGTCGTAATAAGAGCAGTAGTGGTGTAAACATTTGCACGTCTTGCAAAATTGAAATTTTCTTAAATTCAGTGAGTTGTTAGTCGTCTTTGATCCCGTGTTAGTCGAACACGAACGCAGAATAAAAGAAGATAAATCGCGAATGCATTATTCTGGACTAACCTTTCAGAAGGAACTTATTCAGGTGTTAGCAAACACAATTACACTTAAGATAGTATTGTCTGTGAAAAAGGCAAAATATTTCTCATTCTACATTATTTACATTATTTACAATTGACGGATATTTGTCCTCATCTTGTTTATTGTTAACTCAACGTTTCTGCTGATATACCTTCCAGCCTTCATCAGGTGTCTTGGGGAAATTTCGAACCCTGGTTCTCATTCCTAATGTATTTTTTGATGTTATTATTATTATTATCATTATTATTATTATTATTCAGGTCACTGCCTGGAATCGAACTCGGGATCTTGGGGTTATGCCCGTGGGCATATGACGTAGTGGTTAAGAGCGTGGGCTACTAATCTCAAGATTCCGAGTT
>NC_068986.1:65002070-65007727 GCF_001194135.2 Octopus bimaculoides | reverse complement strand
GATTAAGCGATGTAAAGTGTATTTAATCTCCATACCTTCGTTTTATTTGCTTTTTTCATTTTAAATTTGCTTTAACCCTAACCCTAGGGTTAGGGTTAGGGTTAGGGTTAGGGTTAATTGTTTCAGAATCGTTTGTTTATGTAGTCGGCACTTAATGCATACCGGCTGAATGGACGTCAGTGATTGGTTGAAATTACAGAAATACGACAACTTTAACATGGAATAACTTATGGATTTCTTTTTTTTTAAGAAGACTAAGAGAAAAAGATGTTTTATATGACATTCTACCAGTGTTCCAAGTTTCAAAGTGTTTCGTTAATGAAAAATGTGGCCCCCGTTTTAAAAAAGATCCCATTGTTATACCAAGACATTGTTTTGTCTTGGTATAAAAGATGGTCTACAGCGAATATTTTGCTTAATACCACAGATTTGCTTGTCAGTTGCTTGACCGTAACCAGTTGAGCATGTTCCTTAGTAGCTAACGATATGTGCATCTATGATCACGAGCAGAAGTAGTGGGGGAGCATCATAACCATGTGTCAAGAGGAATTCTTTGGGAGTTTGGATAATTCAACTTTGGAAACATAAGTGTTTTGTTCATCAGCCTTAAACAACCGTTATTCAGGGACCTTTTCAGCGGGATGGGCTACTCGACCAGCAGAAAATTCTAAGTGGGCCCCCACCTGCAAGTTGTTTATCTTGATATGAGATCACCATGTCGTGCACATACGTTTGTGATGCATGTTCTTGGTGTACCCTTATCAGACGGGTAGTTATGATGGTTATACGGGACTTCGTATATTTTACCCTAGTGTTACTTTGATAGCATGCACAGCTCTCTCGCTCAATAATAATAATAATAATAATAATAATAATAATAATAATAATAATAATAATTTCTACGATAGGCACAAGGCCTGATTTTTGGTGGCAGGGGTTTAGTTGACTACATCGATCCCAGTATTCAACTGCTACTTAATTTATCGACTCCGAAAAAAATGAAAGACAAAGTTGACCTCGGTGGAGCTTGAACTCAGCAACGGGAAAAATACTATGCTAACGATTCAGCCAGCTCGCTGCTTTAATAATAATAATAATAATAATAATAATAATAATAATAATAATAGTAGTAGTAGTAGTAGTAGTCTGCCTAGATAATTTTAAGTGTAACAGCAAACGCAAAATCAAGACAGACTACTGCATGTACCCAAAACAGAGCTTTCAGTTATGCAGTAAAATCATGCAATAAAAATATAAGACTACTGAAAAATAGTAAAAATAGTAATAATTATCATAATTTTCGACAATCTTTTAATTCTAAAAGTGCTTCTAAAATACCATTACTGCTCAGACTTCCCATCCATCACTTCGAATATAACACTTCCTCCGCTTTTCATTCAAAGTAATCTTCCTCTATAAACTGAAGACACCGCCCACGTCTACGGTACGCCCTTCTAATTCCTATGCCCCCACCAATTTCACTATGCTAACATCTTCACATCCCCATCTCTTACAGTGGAGAGATCTTCTTCCCGAGCTATAAATAATCTCTCTCTCTCTCTCTCTCTCTCTCTCTCTCTCTCTCTCTCTCTTTGGGATCAGCAAACAAATAAATTCATTACCTCAACTTTGACCTCTAGCTCGTTAAAATTGTAAGGATTCTTTAATACAGCTCCCTTCCACAATCATGTAAGATGACCATCTTATAGGAATGAAGTTAACTAACTTAAGTCTGCCCTTCAATGATTCAGCTAAAATTTACCATTCCCTGAAACAACCCAGTTCAATCGTATCAAGGTTTCATTTTTCTTTTAACTTATTTATTTACCTATTTATTTATTTACTATCGCAAAATTATTGTTATTTATTTATTTCTCATTATGAATATTCAAATCTTTTCTCTTAATGTCCTTTGTTTGGACTCGGCAAGCAATGCGATGAATTAATTTAAATATAATTTCATGTTTGTATCGCTCAAACATAATAATATCGATAAATGTTCAATCATAGACAGAAGCAATTTGCGTTTTCATTTCTTCGTTTACCGTTTGATTGTTCTCTTCTTTTCTTTTCTACTTTTCTACAACATTCATTTCTTCAATCCTCACTTCTTTTCTTTTCTTTTTCATCCATTCTTTTCTTCTCTGTATATAATTTTTTTCCTTTCCAAAGCATTAAGCCAGTAATAGATTCAAGTTGTCAGTCGGACGTTCTCAAACATTAGGTGTCGTGAATATAAAATCAACTTATCACTCTCGATAAATCACTGTTTATTGTACTTTATTGTAATTTATTTACTTGTTTGTTTGTTTTATTTTGATGTTTTTTGTTTTTCAATTTACAGAAAATGTTGTCAATTCAATTTGCATTTGGAACTATCCATTTGGCTTTCAGAGGGGAGAGAGAGTTCTAAACTAACATTTCGGTTTATCCACCCGACAGACACGTGGAGACAGTAATTGGTGGGAAGATGGGAGAATTATTCAGTTATAATTTGAGGTGCAGGGGCTGTAATTGGCGGAAACAGTTATGTGCCAAACAGAACGATAGCTTTTTGTTGGTCTCATTTCTGAGTATTACACTAATCCGACTGAGGTCTACTTCATCCTTCATCCTTTTAAAGGTTAATAAAATAAGTACCAATGATACATTGTTTCAATCAAAATAACCAAGTTTTGGCCTCATGCCAACGGATTTCAGAAGAAAATATTTAGAGTCTGTAACAATGGTTTCCAAAGTTATTTCGTCATGGAATCTTTGTACTATTTTTCAAAAATCACAAAACTCCTAATATGTTATTTAAAAAATTGCCGTACCCAAACTAATATTTTACTGACAAGCACCGCAAATCTAATTTGTCTTTAAAATATGTTTTAAGGTTGTCCAGCTAAGAGTAAAATATTACATAAAATAATATTTTGATATAAACATTATCCATAAAATAAACAATAGTTTTTAAAATGGTTGAATACCTTTTTTATATAACTAAATTTTTATTGAATTTTAATAAGAGAATTTATTTCGGCCGGCCCCAGAATTAGTTTGGGAAACACTGATTTACAATATTCGATTGCAGGGTAGCTAAATTGCGCACAGCCAATACATTTGACTTCTAGCAGTTCTTAATAATTAAAATAAGGGCTTTCGATGCGTGGAACAAAAGATACACTAATGTGTTGAATCTGCAAAGTCGGTTTTGATTTCGACTCGAAATTATTTCACTTCTCACCAGCCACAAATGTATAAATGATGAAAATAGGAATTTGAAATATCCTATTTCTTAAAGCAGTTCTGTTTTACCTTACCAAATGAAACAATTAATTAGGATATGGTTGCATTAATTCAGGTTTGATTGGATGGCCACTAATTAGTATTTAGTACCATCCACTTGGGCTTCGTTGTTGGAGGGATTCTGATGTTAAAACTATCAATTTGAAATGCATGTAGAATTGTTAATTTGCATCTCAGATTACTAATTTGTACAAAATGGATTTATTAATTAGGGTCCAAAGTCTTGTAGCTGGTTGATAAAGGGAGGGATGAGACGAGTATTAATTATAATTTGCAATTCGACTTTTAGTAGTCCAGTTTATTTATCCTACAATGGTTGTTATTAATTATTAATTATTAATTGGGATCTTAGGACAACCGTTTGTTTTATATTGAGTTATTAATTTACATTTGAGAACCTATACGAGTCTTGATGTATTTTTTGCGTTTTTTTTTTAATTAGTATTAAACACTATATATTTGGTTCCATGGAAAGGAAATTAATCATATTTTAATGTTGTCCTTTTGGATTAAAAATGTTCATTTATTACCATCAAAAACATTCAGTCTCGCCTCCAAAAGTTTACATTTATTTGGCTCGTTTCCATCAATTTGATTTTCATATGGATTTATTTCATTCGTTGAGACTTGCAGCAGCAGTTTTCAATAATTCATTTATTAGACTGTGAGACTGGTTGTCTTGGTTTTCAAAAAGATGGTTTTACTAGGTTTTAAGGCAATGTTTTTGATTTTAATGTCGAAGACGAATATTTATTAAATTTTGGGTTAATCCATTTGGCATTAAAAGAGGTATTTACAGAGTTCTTGGATGATATATTTTAGTCCAGATTATCTTTCAGATTAAGTTTTCAGACCTCTCGTTAGACTTGTAAAGGGACTGATTTATTGGGTTCTAGGAAAATCCTTCTAGCTTCTATGGAGGATTGCTAATTTTGTTCTAGGATTATCCATTAAGCTTACAATGGCTAGTGTTTCCTGAAGTTCTAGCACTGCTCATTTGGCTCAAAAGAAATTATTATTTAGCGAGCATCTGAAGATGATACTCGGTTTTAGTTGGGATTTAGAAACATGCATTTAGTTTGTATAACTTAGGTCTTTACATAACACTAGTTATAATTTAGAAGTATTCATTTGGATCACTTACTGTCGTTATAGTTTATCTTCCAAAGTTTTTCCATTAAAAACTAGGATTGTTCCTCAGGATGTGTGGGGCTGCTATATATTTCAGATTCATTTCGTCAAGTGTCACTAGTTAGAACCCATTATTCTTCCATTTGGGTTGTTAATTAGTATCTAGAAATGCTTAAATAGCTTCCACGAGAAATGTTAAGAATATTATTAATTAGTAAGCATCATTTCGGTGCAAGTTTCTTAAGTGAGGTTTTAAACGAACCATTAATCTTACAGAGTTGTCATTAATTAGTAATGTACCAATATCCAATTAGTTTTCATAGATTGTATGTGATAATTGCTTACTATAATATAAATCAGTTTATTTGTTTCATATACGGCTTGAATAAATATCAGTATGGTACCCACCAAACTATAGACTTCCTTTTTAATGGAAAACTTTTTATACTGCTAAGTGGTGATAACACTTTACAAGGCACAAGAGCAGCCTGCACGGAGAATCTTCTACAAACAAAAGTTATAATTATTGTCTTTTAAAATAGAAAAAATCCCGGAATCTGTACTTAAATTGCAATATTCACACCATCCTAAACTATCATTGCCTCTTCATTCGCTGTACATGTCGTGTTACAGTTTCTACATAGCATTATAAACATAACGTTATTATGCACAGGCGTGAAATTTTGGGGGAATGTGTTAGTCGTTTACATCGATTCGAGTGCTCGACTGGTACTTTATTTTATTGACTCCGAAAGGATGAAAGCAAACTCAACCTTTGCGGAATTTGTACTCAGAACGTAAAACCAGAAGAAATGACACTGAGCATTTTGACCGGCGAGCTAAACAACTGTACCACCTCGCCGCCTTCGATATTTAGTTCCGACCTTTCATCAAAGGCGTCTTAGTCTTAGCCATTCCACCTTTATAGAGGTTTGTAAGACTACATTATCCTATAACTTTATTATACACTCATTTACACACATCATGATGATTTTTGAAAAATCTGGATTTGGGCTTGAAGGAATCTCTCATTTTTTCACTGCAAAAATGCAAACCAACAACGGAGCCACTTTGTAGTCGCACAACTCGCTAGAAATTACCACTAGATCATACATAGTATTCGTAAGACTGCTAAATAATTTTTTTAATAAATTTTATATAATGTTTTAACTGAGGACGGTCTTACGAATTGGATGCATTTCCTCTTATATATTACGCAGATCAAAAAGATACGT
>NC_068986.1:64993352-65000852 GCF_001194135.2 Octopus bimaculoides | reverse complement strand
CAGCACTTCATGTAGGAACCGGACTAACCTACTATTCCAATAACTAAAGAAAATCAGTTATACTTCAAAACAATTATAAAAAGGATACATCACGAATCCAAAGTATGAACCAGTAGACATGTTAAAATCTTCACAGAGTGAATAATAACTTGATTGAGGAAAAGGGATGTCAAATTGATTTTACGGTCGTTTCAGTTAACAAACATTGTTTATTCCACACCACATACAATGTTATGCAACATACACAGCATATGCAAGATATCTAAGAATAGATTTTGTTTTTATTTTCATTAATCTACTTAAATCTTATGTGACATAACATGCTAGTTGGTTTGTTAATGGTTGATTATAAATATTTATTTGCATGCTGTTAGTGCGCCCATGAAATGATATAAATTTATCCTGCATTACAGCTTCATTTCATAAGTTGTTTGTATTTCAAATCAGGATGTCTGAAGAAGTGAAAAAACCATAATGTTATTACATACCTTTTGTGGCTGTTTTGGTGATATATCAATGTTGATTAAGATATAAGGAGTGATACATGACCGTACAAAGAAGCAGAAGACGTGAATAATGACATCTTTCTCTGTGGACCAGAAATTTCAGAGGATTCAGAAGCTCATCCTGTGAACCATATCGACATTATTGTTAATGTGAGCACTTCAGCTGAGATTGTTGTAAACAATCACTCTTAAGTCCCTGATATTATTGGAGGCCGTGAATAGTTCCCTTGAATGAATAGAGAATATCTATGCACACACACAGAATGTGATGGGTAAATTGACGCAATTTTATATTTTTAATTTCGCGCATGCGCATTGTTTGTTTTGATTTTGTCGACTACACAGTATAGTGGGGTTAGTTGGGCACCGTCTGTGAGAAAAACAGCACCATGACACATTGCGCTCTGCCAGAAATTTGGAAACGACATGCTGTACTGCTTGACATTCGCGCCGGAAGCTCCAATACGATCATTTCAAAGTGTTTGGGTGTCAATCTGAGGACAGTGCAGAAGATTCGGAATCAGTTAGATGAGTCTAATGGTAATTACGAAGGCACGGTAGCTCGGAAAACTCCCTCTGATCGTTCTGATAAGAAAGGAATTCCTTAATTTGTTGGTGAGATCCAGGCCATGACTGACAACGATCCCTCTAAGTCAATCAGGTCCATCGCCAGACATGGGAGTTTCTGCGTTTCTTATCATACCGGTAGTGCATGAAGACATTCGGTGTTCCTCATAGAAGATGAGAAAGGGCCAGTTTTTTATCCCAAGCCATCAAGGACAAGTGAAAAGACCACGCTAGGAAGCTTTTAGACAAACTCAAGCTTCTCCTCTAACCGAGGATGCTTTAATTTTTCTCAACGAGAAAAATTTCTGCCAGGATCAGATGGTGAACACAGAACAACCGTTGGCTTGCCGTGTCCCCAAAACATGTACCGAGAGTGATAAAAATCTTGGTGCATGGCGTGATCACTAGTGATAGCGACGTTATGCCTCCATTTACCTTCCCACACGGCCTCTGACACAACACGGAGGCCTACAGCAAGTGTCTGGATGAGGTAGTGCTGCCCTGGGTCAAGAAGGTGGCTGTTGGAAGACCTTATGTCTGGCAACAGGACTCTGCACCATGCCACACAAGCAGGAGAATCCAATCATGGCTGTCAGACAATTTATGCAATCACATCACTCCTAACATCTGGCCGCCTAACTCTCCAGACTGTAAACACCGTGCTTATTATGAGTAGGGTGCAGTTGAGCAAGAGACCAACTAAACTCCTTGTAAGACCAAAGATGAACTGAAGGCAAGGATTGTGGCAGCATTCACCAACTTAAACAAGGAGACCGTGCAGAAGAGTTGCAGGAGATTCCGAAGTCGTCCGGACGCCTTGGTTGAAGCCAATAGCAATTTCATTGAATAAATTTAGTCTTTAGTATTTCAAGATATCTTTATTTAATTTTGGTAAATATATCTGCTAAAATGAGATGATAGTGTTATTTTCATTTTTGCGTAATTTCGAAGACAATTTACTCACTGCACTCTATATATATACTATATGTATGTGTGTGTATACTCTTTTACTTGTTTCAGTCGTTTGATTGCGGCAATGCTGGAGCACCGCCTTAAAGGATTTTAGTCAAAGAAATCGACCTCAGGATGTATTTTTTGTAAGCCTAGTACTTATTCTATCGGTTTCTCTTTGCCGAACCGCCAGATTATGGGGACTTAAACACACCAGCATCGGTTGTAAAGCGATGGTGGGGTACAAACACACTCACACACACACACACACACACACACACACACACAAACACACACATACACATAAGCATATACATATATGTGTATATATATATATATATATATATATATATATATATATATACGACGGGTGTCTTTCAGTTTCCGTCTACCAAATCCACTTACAAGGCTTTGGTTGGCCCAAGGCTATAGTGAAAGACACTTTCCCATGGTGTAGTGCAGTGCACCAGCATGGCCGCAGTCAAATGACTGAAACAAGTAAAAGAATAAAAGAATAAAGAATGTATAAGGGAAATCAGCTTATATGAAATGAATATTTATTTCACCAGTTAATATCCATAAGATGATAATCGTTCCGTAGCCAACATAGTAAAATAATTCATTTTAGTATATAACATATATTCACTTCATACCTCCTGACTTTCTTTATATTCTATGTATTTCTCATGAAATAATCATCACTGATTGAATTTACTGGATTTCAACTACATATGCATTGGTTTACTATGTATTGGTTTACTATGTATTGGTTTACTACGTGGTTTTTAGCCTGGTGGACAGCAGATGCGGGCTTACAGTGAAAGTACTGACCAGCATAATTTTACTGACTATATGAATTGTTGCCAAAGATATCCATGGCCACACATTACCATGGCGAATACGGATCTTCTTCAGACTTCTTCAGTTTATTCCTCCTAATAGCTTCTCTAAGCTTTTTGATTGACTCACTGTTCACGGTACAGCCACGTTCCAGAAAATCAAAGAGATTGGCACCGTTGACAGCTTAAAAATATTCTCGTAATATTCTACACTAATCGCTGGCCCTTGAATTTCTTACAGCTTCGAGGAGGGGTATAAAATCATTCTATGGACTACCTTTTATTTACAGTATATATATAGAGAGGTCTACATTCTATTCCCATTGGCCAGCTGGGTAAAAACGTGTCTTTATTGGTTTCAAACACTTGCGGCAGATCAGAGCAAAGTTTCACTCCTTCATCCATCAAATCAGGTGTCAACACCCGAGGCACTCCCTTTGCACACATTTTCCGATGTTCAAAGATTTTTCTACTTTCTGTGATGCAGTATGACCGCATCCTACATGTACTGCAAGCTCACAATTTGAGACTCCTCTGTTCACGCAAAATGATTCATCAACAGATAAGCGATTCGTGTCAGTGATCACAGTTGATGGTCTACCACTGCGTGATTGTTTTCAAAGCTAGTTTCTCTTTAAACCTCTTTAGTCATCTGTGCACATTGTTCTTGTCAGTGGTATCATCTTCATAAACAGCCTATAAATATTGAACAACCTGCATGTCTCATTCGACGTGAAATGAATAACGACCCGCTGCTTCTGCAATGAAGACGAACAGAAAGAAAGGTTACTATATAGGAAAAGTTATTCTGTCAACATGTACAATTTGAACAGAATATGGCGATTAAAAAAAGAAATTCTTTTGCATTACACACCCACCCACCCACAGACACACACACATAAATATACATATATGTGCGTTTACATATATACATATATGTATACATACATACACAAATACATACACACGTTCATACATACAAAGAAATTCCATACTGTTTATGTCAACCAAATATTGCTCAAGACATTAATCAACTAGAGGCTACATTATAAGACTCTTACCCAAGGTTGTGCGCAGTGAGATCGAAACCAGAACCAAATAGTTTTTGTTTGTTTATCATCCACTGCTCGTTGGGTCACTTACTACACTTCGTTCACTGGCACAGTGGGTTCTTGTCTAGACATAAACTTTTCTGCGATATGAAAATAAGGATGTAATGCACCATACTAAGATTTGTTAAAGCTATATTAACGTACTGTAGCAGAATAATATTATAGATAGAATGCGTCATAATGTCTTCAATATCTTTCGATAGCTAGGATTGTTTACTTCTCCACATAAAGTGAGAAATAACAGATGACAACTCTCAAAGTGGAATACGTAACGAATGTATAGAAAGCATAGAAAACAATAATACAGCTTACAGAGACGTTGTTTTCTAAGGGTACACATTCAATAGGACCAATGTGAACTTTTGCACCATCTAGAGAAACAAATATCTCAAAACGTATACTTCAAAAGAAATTATATTTCATGGTTCTTTATATACTTCTAAGCATCTTCTAGTTCCAAACGTCTTCTAGTTTTCAAACTAACCATAGAATTTCCACAGATACTGCTTACTCTATGTTCGGTGTGTGTGTGTGTGTGTGTGTGTGTGTGTGTGTGCTTCTTTGATATTTATTTAAGCTCTTGTTAAGAGAGTTCAAGCAGGTCGCTAACAAAATGACAAGACATTGTGAATTAAGAGAGTTCCCGGTGCTTGTAAATATGTGATTCGGTTGGTGAGTAGGTTGAACAATCAATACACACAACCAAGAGTGCGCATCTATTTGTCAAAAGCATCTCAGATAGAGAATCTTTGGAGCGTCTTATAAATTTTCACTGTGCTGTTAATAGAGGTGATTTGGAGAATGCACATCAGTTTCTTTAGCTCTTTCTTTCGAAAACCTAGCATTTCTAGGCTTTTGAGTAAATCTGTCGATTCATAGCCTAATGCATCTATGATGATAGGTGCAAATGAAAAGTTATAGTTAGAGTACAAGAACTGTAAGTTTCGCATTAGTTCACCACAAATGTTTTCTTTTTTTTTACCTTTGATGGTACATTTACATCTACTGGACAATTGACCACTTCAACAGTGTTTGATTTTTGTTCACTGCCCTACAGTCCGATATGTTTGAACCATATCGTTGTTGTTATTCGTATATTCCACTCGTAGTCCTTGTTTTTAATGATGTGAATCCATTTTAGTTCTGACTTGTCTCTAATGTATACGCTAGAGGCGAATATCATTGGAAATAGTTCTGTAACTTTATAATGCTTCAAGAGTAAGTAGTATCTGGTAGACATTTCGGGGCAGCTGCTGGTGATGTGGTTGATATCTTTCACACTGGTAATGCATAGCAAACATTTTCTATTACAACGTGAAAGTTTGGTGGTATCTCCCTCCCTCTCTCTCTCTCTCTCTCCCTCTTGTTCATCAGGTATTTAACAGCTATTTCCTGTTCCTAAATACTAAGGGCATATCCTTCTAGATGAGATTTAATACATTTATCACAAGTCCTGTCAATGCTGTTGTTGCCCTGTAGCTTATGGGATATGTACCCATGCACTGGTTTTTGTTAATATGATGCCTGCTTCTCCTCCAAGCTCTTGTTTAGGTAGGTCAGTCCAACCTCCTTTGGGTTGCATGAGACAGTTGTATTCTCAGGGTACCTGCACGGTAGTTCTTCTCCAACACTAAAGATGTTGCTCTCATTTTTAAGTATGCATGTAATGTACTCATTTCTTTCTTCAGTTTTCAACTGATGTTGTCTGATTGATGCCATGCGACGTTCAAACGCTGTTTGGACTGACCTTATGTTTCTGCCACCATCACGTCGTCCCAAGTCAATCCTATCGATGTCGCTGTTGAAGTGGAAGGTGCCAGTGGTGGTCAGTATCTTTCTAGTTTTGGTGTTCAAGTTGTGGATTAAGTCAAGTCTCCAGACCAATATCCCAAATGTTGGTACTGATACTGAGACTCGAAAAGTATTGTGAGATATGGACTTGTTCTCTTTTGTTATTCTGACTTTATTTACCGCACCAACGTATGCCAAATTCTCATCGATTCCGACTTATAGATTTCATTACTAGAGACAGGAAGCTAAACAAGCCATTCATGTACGTGTTCTCCGTCTGGTTGACAATCCTCCCTCATGTATGAGAACTTATTTTGCTCAAACTCATTCCCTATGTCTCGTGAGAATGCTTTGATTAGTTCCAATGACCTCTTGATGTTGTTTATGTTACCAGGTAGTCAACAAAAATATCTGGGTGACATTAATTTTATTCTTTTCTGAATTTCCCAGCATGTTGCTTTTGCATTTCATTAACAGGGTTGACAAAGGTCTCACTGCCAATACAAAAAAAAATTACAGTATGTTACGAGATTACGGTGATTTTTCTTTGCTTCTTTAAGGACAGCTTTGTTGGTGAGGAGCTGTTCAACTCAGTCCCAAACTCCCTTCTTTCCTCCTGCCTGTTCATCAGTTATCACATTTGTTTGGCAGTGGTCTTATAAAAACAACCTATGTACAGTTTTTACATAACATCCAAGCATGCTGTGGGCCTGTAGTTTTTGGCTACACGGGTCTCTTTGTTCTTGATGACAAAAGTAGTCCGTGCAACTGTCAACCAATCTGGTATATCTATCACAGCATCAATTACATCAGGGTCGTGAGAATTTCTCTGTTGAATATGAGCTTCATGTACCAGTAGCCTAGTATAAGGTCTCTTCCAGGTGATTGTCCATTCAGTACTCTCATAATAATCGTCAGACGGGTTTCACAAGTGATGTCATATATTTTGGGTGAGGCCTTTACAGAAAACTCTCTTTGTAGTTCGTTTAACCATGCTGCATCACGAATGGATTTTTCGTTTACATCCCAGATTCCCCGCCAGAATGACTTTAGGTTCTCATGGCAAGAAACACTTACTAATTTGATGGTATGGTCCTTCATAGTGCGATACGCAGCGTGTGGGTTTTGTGCAGGCTTGTAGTCTGTCATTTTGGGTTTATGTAATTTTCTCGGTGGCAATTCCTATACTATTTGGATAATCTATCATGCTGTCAGAACTGGTGATTTGTGAATTAATCTTTACTTTTGCTTATGATGATTATGTCCAACTGTCCCGTCATTTTCTTGAGTCTGTTGAAGTTATTTTACAGGAAGATAATCCATTTTTGGCTCTATTATTATTTGGATCGGTCACGTTTATTCCAGTCTGTTGGTTTACAATTCGTGCGGCACAGTATATCTATTTATTGCCCCAAAATTGAGTGTTTGACTTTGAGCTAGTTATTCTCTCGCTGTTTCGTTGATCACGGAATAACATCGAATCGCTGGGTGTTTTCCCCACGAATATCTGAATCGTTCTCTCATTCAATGCCTATATATGCCAATAGTACTGTTGTGTATGTGTATACGTATGTATGTCTGTGTATCGGTGTGTGTGAGTGGGTGGGTGTTCGTATGCGTGTGTGTGTGTGTGCGTACGTGCGTGCGTGCGTGTGTGTGTGTGTGTGTGAATGTGTGTGTGTGAATGTGTATGTGTGTGTGTGAATGTGTGTGTGTGTGTGTGTGTGTGTGTGT
>NC_068986.1:64988783-64993342 GCF_001194135.2 Octopus bimaculoides | reverse complement strand
GTGTGTGTGTGTGTGTGTGTGTGTGTGTGTGTGTGTGTTAGATGCAATAAATGAAGCGGAGAATATCAGCTTATAATTTTCACATTTTTAACATAATTTTATTACTTTCATGGCACTACGCATTGCTTGGGAAACACTGCAATATAGAATGCAGTAATCATCTAAACATTAATATAAATATTAAAGTTTTATCGTTTTTAATTTAATTTGTTTCTTTTATTTTCCAGACATTGTAAAAAGTATTGTTTCATATGGAAAAAATAAAAGAAAAGTAATGAAAGGAATCGTAGACTGGGTATCATTTTACTATTGTTATTAATTTTATTATATATTAGTATTAAAGAGTTGAATGTTTTGGCTTTCGGTGATTAGCAGTATCCACCAATAGAATGCCGATCCTTTCATCTGTGTGCATGTGGGATGAAAAACAATTGATTATATCACCCTCTGTACTCAACTGGTGCATATTTTTTCTACACCAATAGGATGCGTATTAATACATTCAGATTCCCATTATAGAAACTTTGATTGATGCAGGTGTGGTCAAGTAGCTTATAAGGTTTTCTTCGCCGTCAGGGTATCACGGTTTCGAGCCTTAACGTAGCGACAAACTGATTCGAGATTTGTGAATGAAATTAAGTAGATGAAAAATATATGGACGGCCATTGAATGAATTGCACCTACATTTCAAAGATCAAGTCATGTGACATATTGTGTCACTCTTATTCGGCCTGAGAAGTATATTAATGTCTGTGAATATTCAGCGCCTTATATGTTCATTTGCCGAGTTGGTAAATCGAACTAAGGAATGCTCAACGTCAAAATAATAGAGGATGCAGTATATAAACATTGTTGTTGTCCAGATATTCAAATAGTGGAAGCGCGTAGCTTAGTGACTATGGTGTTGGACTCATGATTGTACGATTGTGGTTTCGATTCTTGAACCGGGCGACGCGTTGTATTCTTGAGTAAAACACTTCAATTCACTTTGCTTCAGTCTACTCATCTTGCAAAAGTGAGTAACCCTTCGATGGACCGGCATCCCGTCCAGGTGGAGAATACAGACGCCATGAAACTGAGAAACCGACCCTTTTCAGTCGGTATGACTCGAGAAGGTAAAAGAAAAGGAAAAAAATATTCATATTTGTCTATATTATAAGGCGGTGAGCTGGCAGAATCGTTACCGCGCCGGGCAAAAATGTTTTCCGGCATTTCGCCCGTCTTTACTTTCTGAGTTCAAATTCTACTGAGGTCGACTTTGCCTTCCATTTTTTTTTTTTTTTTTGGAGTCAATGAAATAAGTAGAAGTTGAACACTGGGGTCGGCACAATCGATTTACCCCTCCTCCAAAATTGCTGGCCTTGAGCCAAAATATGAAACCAACATTTGTGTATATTGTGTAAGCAGAGAGATTTTATCTTGTCTGTAACTATGCATCAGCATCGGTTGATAAGTATCCATAATCACCGAGAATGACTGGTTTTGAAAGTGCGATGTAGAAAAGTAACGGGCTAAAAATGACACTCTAGACATTATAATTCGGCAATTTACTGGTTTGGGTATCTTTAGCAACAAAACTTCAAGTAAGAGATCTCTATACTGTCACTCAATCTACTAGAAAAAGCAGCTAAATTTTCTTTATATTATAACATAAGAAAAACACATTGAATACAATGGTCCTAGGTGCACTATGTCGAAGAATAGGTGGTTCGGTTATGGGTGGAACGCTCTTGATTATAGATCTGGTTGATCAGAAGCCAAGGAGAAAAGACTTACGAATATGAAACCTTAAAAACTTGTTATAAGGTAGAGAGCAAAATGAAGCAAAGCATAAAAACGTAACTTCTATGTAAAGACATTCGTATTGTAGCGCACCAGATATTGCTAAGCAGTGCACATA
Organism: Octopus bimaculoides; assembly: GCF_001194135.2. NCBI lineage: Eukaryota > Metazoa > Mollusca > Cephalopoda > Octopoda > Octopodidae > Octopus > Octopus bimaculoides. The sequence goes on along the minus strand of NC_068986.1, from coordinate 64,991,442 downwards.
AATTCACCAATAATCTTGTGCCTCATTTTTTTCCTGGTGTCTCCGTCGCCATTTTGAAACTCATACATTACTATGGAAACTGCTGCATGATAAGAAAAGAAAAAGACACTCTGCTGTTGGAAATTTCCTTGAAACAGAGATATCAACTATGTATTTGTGTTTGGGTGTCTTCCTATTAGTATTGTTTGTCTGCATTTCTATGCTGATTAGGAAAAAAAAATCAGAGCGATGTGTTAACAATTCTGGAGACAACCCCTATATGTCGTGTCTAAGGTGATAGGTTATGTCAAAAAATTCAATGCAGCAAATAACTAGAGCGGTAAATTACATTGATTTTTGTCGTTGTAATTACCATTTCTCAACACAAATTTATTGTTCCTTCATTTTTTCAATTTTTTTCCGATTTTTCATTTTTTTTAAATAATTTTTATATTTTCTTTCTTTTGTGTACTTTTTGATAATAATTTACATCTCCATCTTGTAATCTGCCAAAGATGATATCCGGTGTAATTTCAGAGTATTAACGGTGTATGTTCTGTCTTCTTTTGTGGGTGAGGAGAGAGGAGCTTTCTGTTCTATTTTGCTTTCTTGTGTTTTCTCCTCAGTTTTTTCTTTTGCTATGAAATCATTAATTCTTTTTCTTTCTTGAATCCAAAATCATCGCAGAGGTATTTATTTACTTGGCAGAAACTAAAGGTTTGTTAACGTGGTAAAATAATGCAGTAGAAATAGGACAAATGTTACGAGATGACAGAAAGAAAGAAAGAAAGAAAGAAAGAAAGAAAGAAGACATTAACGTAGAAAAATAAATACCAACAGCAAAAAAAAATGCAAACTAAAGAAATTATGAAATTGAAACAAAAGCCTGGACAAAAGAAATACGGATTTAAGAAGCCACAGACTTTATTTCTTTCTAAAGTAATTAACTGTCACAATAAAAGAAGAAATTAGGAGCACCATACCAGAGAGGTAAGCTTCCTTTGAACAGAGTCCATAGCACGATTTCGATTCTAAGTTAAATCAATTTCAGTTCTCTTAAGCTACTAATATGCGTATAAAATGCTATGAATATTATTCCCAGTCTCTTCATCCAGAAATAGTATAGTACATGGGATGGGAGTTCGTAGCTTAGCTGAAGCAAATTTCATTACACTACTTCAATTAATTCTAAGGGTAGACAAGGAATATCACATCTGAAACTTATTCAAAATTATAAGAGTTTTGTTTGTAGTCAAAATGAACAAATATGTTCTATGTACAATACTGTATTGTGCCAGATTGAAAGCAATATCCTGACATCATCCAGTGTCGAAAAATGGTGTGGCTAAAAGAAAATATAGAAGAGGAATTTTCTATCATATTTCACATATTTTGATTGGTTTCTTTTCTATGATCCTACATTTTCCAGGAAGTACCTTGACCCCTAATCTAAAAGCTTTAGCTACAAATATACCTTTATATCCAGATGTTCTATCTAAAGTAATTGTTTCCCAGATACCAAGTTTATAACGCAATCATTAAGAATGTAGAGAATAACATTGGATAGTTGAGCACATCCTATATTAAAACTAACTGAAAGATGAGGTTGCATTCGAAGTTAAGATTCTATAAATGCGACAGATATTGAAGGATGTGCAAATGCAAGCTACAAATGTAAACGTGTCACTGTGCAAATGCAAGCGTGTCACTGAAAATTGTGTAAGTTGCATAGGCTTGTAACTGAAAGTTGCATCAACTGTAATTACTTGTAACTGTAAGCTGTGTAGGTTACAATGGCATGTAGCTGCACGTTGTAATGGCATGCGACAGTAAATTATATAAGCTATAATGGCTTGTAACTAGAAGATAAGTAAGCATCAATGACTTGAACAGTAATATAACTTGCAGTGAATTTTTTTAGTTATAACGCTTGTATATCAATGCTCATCCAACTTATCAAAGACGCTTAGTCAGTGTAAGGAAACGAAAGTTGTGTGGGCTGGGCAACTGGAATCAAACTGTGGTTATGTATTGGTTATCGTAATAATTGCTGTACTGCCTGGTGGTTGTAAATGAGCCGTTGTCATGAAAGGGTGATAAAAGCCCGAATAGTAAATGTCATGCTTTACTGCCAACATGGATGCTGATAGGCCTGTCTTTGGTGATCTGAAAGAGTGAATTGACTGTTTCTGTTATAATACGCAGTGGAACTGTATATTGTTTAGGTCAGTCTCTCTGAAGGTAGCGGAGATTTAATTTCCTTTATATATAAACGATGTATCTGTCCATTCAGATTAAAATCTTACTATAGGTAGTTTAGCGACACATATTTCGAACATGTTTACAAAAGTGATTAAGTAGCAAACAACGGTTTAATGGAAAACCTGATTACCCGTAGTATCTGTAAATTTAAGGGCAAGTCAAATTTTGTGAGTGTAATCTGACCACCGAATGTAGTTTTTTCCTTCATATCAGCGATTTGCTACAAGAGAATATTTGAAGATATACAAATGCAAGTTCTCTCTGCACGCAAGAAATCCAGTTTAGTATTAGGACTCAGTACGAACTCTTTCAAGAAGAGGCATTTTGGGGACAGCCGAATTTTTATACAGACTTTGTCATTTTGCTCATGCACTACGTTTACTCCTGTAAAAGTAAACTCCGATATGTATATATGTGT
>NC_068986.1:64987424-64988284 GCF_001194135.2 Octopus bimaculoides | reverse complement strand
GTGTGTGTGTGTGTGTGTGTGCGTGCGTGCGTGCGTGCATGCGTGCGTGCGTGCGTGTGTGTGTGCGTGCGAATTCTTCTCTATGCTTGTATTTTGCTTGTATTTTTCATGCATGTCTTTGCGTGTGAATGTATGTGTGGTCACACATGACTGTTTGATTATATCTGTATGTGCATGAATGCCTAGTTTATGTCATATGTATTTCTCTGTTACTCATAATACTTTTCTATCTATTTATCTGAGTCTATATCTACAACTTTCTCTTTCTTATTCATGCTGTCTCTATGAAAAAAAAATAGTGTAAACGTCACCAACACCTCACAAAAAATAAAATAATACGTGTTGACCCGCAATATGAGCAATATTCTGACAACGCTAAGAAGAAAATAACTCTCTGTCTTACCTAGAGGGAGATGTCACTCTAAACCACGACCAAATAAGTGTGAGGGTACAGTTTGAGTGGAAGAAATCAATCACATTCATAACGTGATCAATATACACTCCCAAAAGGGGAATTCAACTTAACAATTCTTCTGGCGTGTCATTGCCTCGATCCACACGCCTTCTAGCTGAACACTCAACAGGGTTGCTTATACTTCAGCCCCTACATTATGAAGACGTGCTAAAAAATTTAAATGGCCTTGCATCACATTTAGAAGACAAATATGACAAGTCTGTATCTGTTCAAAAAGTTGCTAGCAGACACAAATGCTCTCAGATAGACAGAATATTTAGTTTATATATGGATATGCTGATATGCATATGTATGAGTAGCTGTGTGTGATATATATGTATATAAAGAGAGAGAGAGAGAGAGAGAGAGAAAGAGAGAGATGCATGCATACATATATGTGTAGATA
>NC_068986.1:64983098-64985598 GCF_001194135.2 Octopus bimaculoides | reverse complement strand
GCAGTTCGGTCTCATTGCTTGGCATCCTGAGAATGTGTCATTTTACCATAGTCTCAAGTTGGCACAATATGAAAACTGATCGGAACCCCGCCGAAAATATTGCATTTATAACACAAAGTTCTAGCCTTGCTACATATTGTGATGCATTGTTTCTTCCAGGTGAATACAAACTTCTGTAGAATATTCAACTACTAACACGGTTATTCAAAGAGCAGGTCGTCCACTTAGTCGAAGAACTAAATATCCATCGATGACAACGGCTGAGATTCAGCAACTTTACTTCCTGTGACTTGTTGTTTATATATGTATGTATTATGTGTGTGTGTGTGTTTATATGAGTTGGAATCAAAAACTGCCCAGACTAGTTCTGTAGCACGCCAACAGTTGGCAGCACACGGTTACATGCGTAGTAAGAGCTAGCAGTGACCTTCGTGAGGTAGTGTGGCGAGTGACAACGCTGTATTTACTTCGCAAGTTGTGGAATTTGTTTTTGTGTCATGGACAGGAAGTTGGAACAAAGAGCCAACGTGAAATTTTGCGTTAAACTTGGGGTGTCTGCTACAGAGACATTGAACATACTTCGGCAAGCTTACGGCGGCGAGGTAATGGGTCAAGGCAGGCGCTTCAAAAGCGGAAGAACGTCCCTGGAAGAAGATGAACGATCTGGAAAACCTGCCAGAAGCGTCACCCCCGAAAATCTGGAGAAAATTCATCAGCATGTGCATGAGGATTGTCGGAGGACAATCAATGACATTGCTGATGTTGTTAGTCTGTTGTATGGTTCCGTACTGGCAATCTTAACGCCCGCGAAACATTGGATCCTTCACGACGACAATGGACCAACCACCGAGCTCCCCTCACTCATGAGTTTCTTGCCGAAAACAATATGGTATTCGCTAGATTTAGCACCTGCAGACTTCCATCACTTTCTCAAGATGAAAGTGCGGCTCAAAGGTCACCGTTGAGATCCGGGGCGAATCGCAGAAAGTCCGTGAAGGTAGAGTCAGTAGATCTAGTGGTAGTCCGGGTGGAGTGCTGGTATGTAAATGAGGAGAGGGGCTGAAAATTCGGGAAGTGGTTCAGATATGCAAGTCCAAAGAGTAGAAAGTTCAGTCAGGATCAAACTGGGGTAACCACGTGAGCATATAATATATAGTTGAAATTTATAGAAAAATATAAGACGAAGACAGGTGTATGAACAATAAACAACAGTTGCATGCATATAAAGGCGGCGAATTAGCAGTACTTATTCAAGTCTCATTGACGTCAGCTTCACCTTTAATCCTTTAGGGATTGATAAATAGGTCACCATTTCTGAATGTTGGATTAGCGAACCTGGATGTTTTGCGATATCTGCTCTGGCTTCGTGCGTTCAAAATTGAAATCATGCTTCTTGTCACCGAAAAATAAGAACCGTTGCATCTCCATTAGGAACCTTCAGCGAGAGATTGCATCAGTGGTGGAAAAAAATTAATAGAAGCATAATTTCCTCTGTGCATTCAGAGGATCAGCTGTGACTCTCATTTTCGTATATTTGCTTTTATAAAGATGTGTGAGCATGAGTGTGTGTGTGTGTGTGTGTGTGTGTGTGTGTGTGTGTGTGTGTGTGTGTGTGCGTGCGTGCGTGTGTGTGTGTGTGAATACTACTTATCTAAATATATATTCCGCTTTTTTTTTTCTTTATAGTCCTCGAAGAACATCACATACACCTATAAAAACATACCATTTAATAACGTGTAATAGCATGTTTATATGTTTAGTCAACAGATGAGATTCAGAGATTCTCGGTATAGAAGACACTAGTGCTCAAATGATACAAGCTAAGACTCCGATGTCTTCACGGGGGACAGATTCCGCAGGGTAAAGAATGGCTATAAGAGGAATCAAATTGAGCAGATAAAGGGGCAATTATGCGGATAAACAAATTAAATATATCAAATATATCAGCCTGGGTATGAGATACAAAATATGTATATATGTATACATGCAAAACTAGAGAAAGTAAAGAGTGAAGACTTTCAGACGATGAATACTTAAGTATAAATATATAGGTATTTATATAAATAGATCCAACTTACACAAAGTACAAACAACAGAGAGAATTAAAGTAGACGAAGTCAGGTGTTATAACAGCTGTTATAACAGTTGTTTCTGGGAGCTTGGAGATCTGTCATAATGTTGGTAGATGTAGTTCATCACAATATGCAGGCCATAATGGAAGCAATTAACATTGGATAAATCGAGCCTCCGTTATCAGGGTAGAAAAGATCTAACATTTCAGATAATGATGCAGAGAAGTTCAAATGTGGAATGATTCAATGTGGAGAACAAGCAGTATTAGAAGCTCAGTAGGAAGCTCAATAGGGATACCAAAGAGAAGTAACCCTGCGCTGACAGAAAGCCACTGCTTATTTATTCGCCTTTCTTCCTCTTTCCAATCAACGCATTAAGATGCTCTTGTGTGGAACAAATACAAGCTGGTCCAGAATGCCACAATTTT
>NC_068986.1:64975598-64978098 GCF_001194135.2 Octopus bimaculoides | reverse complement strand
AGTTAAAAAAAATTCAATAAACTTCAGAAATCGAAATTATAGGCAATTTCTTAGAACATGAATTTATAAAAATATTTAGACAGTCAAGCTTTTAATATTGCTTTCTTTTAGTACTTTTAGTAATTGTTACATATCTAATTAATAAGCAGCGTTCTCCATTATAGTATGCTTGTATGTATGTATGTATGTATGTAGATAGGTAGGTAGGTAGGTAGGTAGGGAATACTGAATGTTTGCACGCATGAATGCATGCATTTCATGAATCAACATTGTGTCCTTTTGTCTTTTGGTCTAGTGCCTCAACAATAGAGGTGATAAAATTAGTACACACTGAAGAAGTACTGTGATTAATGTGGTGTTCCTTTATGAGTGCTGTCCAATAACTGAAACCAGCAAAATAATTTTTTTAAGTGTGTGTGCGTGTGTGTGTGCGCGCGCGCGTGTGCGTGTGCGTGTGTGTGCGCGTGTGCGTGTGTGTTATTTCTTTACTACCCACAAGGAGCTACACACAGAGGGGACAAATAAGGACAGACAAACGGATTAAGTCGATTATATCGACCCCAGTGCGTAACTGGCACTTATTTAATCGACTCCGAAAGGATGAAAGACAAAGTCGACCTCGGCTGAATTTGAACTCAGAACGTAGCGGCAGACGAAATACCACTAAGCATTTTACCCGGCATGCTAACGTTTCTGCCAGCTCACCGCGTGTGTGCGCGCGTGTGTGTGTGTGTGTGTGCGTGTGTGTGTGTGTGTGTGCGCGCGCGCACATACAAAAATACATTGTGAATATGCATGCACATGGTTCTGGCTTCAGGCACACTGCGTGGTACCTTGGACGAGTGCCTTTTTCTATAGTGGATTTCGTAGACAAGAATTGAAAGAAGACCGTCGTATATATGTATGCGCGCGCGTGTATGTGTGTTCTGTGTGCTTATGTTTGTCCACCTACACCGCTTGACAACCGGTGTTGGTGTGTTTATTTCCCTGTAACTTAGCGGTTCGGCGAAAGAGAACCGATAGAATAAGTGCCAGGTTTCAAAAAGAAATAAGTACTGAGGTTGATTCATCTGAATAAAAATTTTTCAAGAAAGTACCCCTTAATGGCTCGAGTCTAATCACCGACACCAGTAAAGGCTAAAAGAAATTGCGTAAATCTATGTCTATATAATCATTTTACAACTTAGAATCACTCAAATTTAATTCAACTAATTGCTCTTATTCAAAATTATCAACTGATGTCATTAATAAATAAGCAAACTATAGCAACACATCGTGTAATAACAGAGTTTGTGCTGATCTTTATTTATTATGCTTTTCTTTGAATGACGATTGCTTAACAGACCGAGAAAAAATAACGCATGCGCATAAGCCATTCTCGTCTTTGAGGAGGTGAATATATAAAAACGAGTCTCCAGCATCTTTACATCTGAACACCTGCTTTTACCTATAGCTTATAAATTATTCTCTGTATTGTAAGCTGTATCACCGATATTTCCATGAATTAAAAATGCATTTCGTTTGTAGCAAAGCTTGTGGTCTTGTTTTATTTATTCGTTAGAGTCCTTTACTTAGATTAATAAACTTGGTTGAAAAGGTTTTATTTTCTGATAACGTATCGTTGGTAGTAAATTGTTTTTTTCTTGCTTGAATGTTTTTACTAATTTTCATATTGTTTTTTATCCTTGTTATGAATGTTGTTTTGCATGTTTTACATACGACTAAGTGTTTTTTGTGTAAAAATTCATGAAGTTTCCGTTTTTGTTGTTATTGTTGTTATTGTTGTTTTGTTGCTACTGTTACTCTCCTTGTTGCTAAGCAGTTTCGTTATTTTTGCTTGTTTAGTTATACAGTATGTTCGATTACGTATTTAATTAACCATTCTAGTTGGAAATTTTTATTCACACACAGACACGCACGGCTATATGTGTATGCGTGTGTGTGTGTGTGTGTGTGTGTGTGTGTGTGTGTGTATTCATTGTATGTAATAAATATGTTGAAGGCCAATTTAATGTATTTGTATGTATCTATGCTGGTTAGAATGCGTGCTTTAGTGTGTATAAGAGAGCAGTTAGAGCGCAATGTTCATAAAACTGTAACCGATGAAAATTTATTATTGTAATTATTATATTAAGATATTGATTAGACCATTAATAATATAAAATATAAAAATCAATTTTCCAGCACTGACACGATGTCAAAGAAAAATTCTAAATAAATAAGATTTATGACTAGAATTTAAATTGATAAATATAGAATACAATACGGGCATGTAAGACCTGTATGAATATGTAGAACTTACAATTATTTTATTTAAGACTTCACACTAAATTTCTCTACTCCATGTACAACTCGATTTTCGTTTACTATAAGTATCTGTGGAAAACCATATATCACTATATTTCTCAAGTTAGTTCCTGATATCCCTCTATCTACCACTTATCCGTAATACTTATATACATTCATATATATATATATATATATATATATATATATATAC
>NC_068986.1:64974537-64975588 GCF_001194135.2 Octopus bimaculoides | reverse complement strand
ACACGTGTTCGTGTGTGTGCTTGCGTGCATGCGTGCGTGCGTACGTACATGCATGTGCGCGTGCGTATGATGGCTGTCGACTCGTTAATCGAGTATGGTGTTTCTCAATAAACGTACTGGCAGTGTACATAGACATAGAAACCGAACCAGTTCAAAGCCGACAACAATCAAAATCGTTGTTGATGTGAAGTTGAATATTAATTGTTTCAAATTACCAGGACATAGCCTAACTGTTATGTGACAGGAGATATGTATTTAGTCAGGCGAGTGATGTACAAATGCTTCCATAGTGACGATTGGAAATGCTTGATTTCTGTGTAAAGACTACTAGAATACCACTTCTTATAAAACAAACGTTGCAAAGCGTTTAGAGTGGAGTAAAAAGACTCTTCAGAATATATCAGTGGAAGAATGTCATTTTCTCGGACGAATCATCCTGTACCTTATTTCCGATCACCGGCCGAGTATACATGTGGGAACAGCCGAAAGAAGCATTTGACCCAGATTTCCTTCTTCCAGCTTTTAAACATGGAGGAGGATTGTGATGACCCGAGGAGCTATATCTTGGAAATCCGCCGACCCAATGGTTTCCCTCCATGGCAGAAATAATAGTCAAGATTATTTAAGCATTTAATCTGATAAAATTCTTCCTATGGTTGCGGAAGTGTTTTCGGGGGCGGTGGGTAGACGCAATCTTTCAGGATGATAATGCACCAATTCACACAGCTAAAGTTGTTATTGAATGGTGCGTGGAACATTCTAGTGAAGTTGAACATCTTATCTGGTCACCACAGTCCCTAGATCTCAATATTATTGAAAGTTTGTGGTGCGTTTTAGAAAAACAAGGTTTCGATATCCTCCACCATCATCACTACGAGAACGGGAGACTGTTTTAGCTGAGGAATGGATAAAAAATCATTTGGAAACAATTCTTGCTTTGTACATGTCTATACCTCGTAGAATTGAAGCTGTAATTATTCTCAAAGTTAGTCCTACCCCATATTAAAGTAAATGTGTTTGAAATGTTAAGGTGTTTCTATTATTTTGTCCA
>NC_068986.1:64966834-64969671 GCF_001194135.2 Octopus bimaculoides | reverse complement strand
ATATATATATATATATATATATATATATATATATATATACATATACATATATATATATATTTATATATACGTACATATGCGTATGCATGCACACACATACATAAGCTTATACACACATATGTATGTATGTATGTATGTCTGTATGTACAGGAGGCAATATTTCAAAGCAGCCAAGTAGCCAAGTGCAAAGAATGCAAACGAAGCAACGGTCGTCTTTAATTGTCCTTAGGAGTAGATGAAACGTGGCAGTCAGCAAACTGCAGCATTTCTCTGTGATCTAGTGCACGTGGTGGACCCTTTCCAAGTGACATGAACAAACTGACTACGCCCGCTTTCCAGTTGCGGTCGATATTGATATTATGAGAAGCGATAGCAGAATAAGCAATGGTGATAACATTACAGCCTATTACACGTTCCCTTCGTTGCCAGCCGCCAGTAATAGAAGACAGTTGTAGATCAGTCACCTTCATCAGAAAGCGTGTCGAGGTAACTATCCCGGTCATTCAGTACTGAGACAAGCAAACAGTTTTGATCTTTCTTGCTCTATTGGCTTGAATGTGTAGTATGACTCAGACAGAAAACTGCGACTGGCAATTAGGTGTACCGTGACAGCAGTATGCAGTCAGCAGTAAATCTCGAGCCGATTTTTATTGGAAATGATCAAAGGACATTTTTTAAAAGCCGAAGATCTGTCATCATTGAGTTGTTCGATCAATCAGTAAAAGTGGAACGACATCCATGTGGGAATAATACTGAATAACTGGCATTCTTAATGTTCCTATTTGCTCTTCATGAACCCGGCGAAACAACAACAAAAAAAAAGAGAAAATGAATATATAAATAAAATATAAATTATTAAAAAAAAGGGCAAGTGATCGAAGTAAATGTACAAGCCAGAACACATAGCCAGTAAATTGTCTAGTGTGATATAGCAAGGATTCTTTGTAATAATAGAATGTGCAGCATCTAGAACAGAATACAGGAACGAAGATGTGCGAGATAACACTTAAAGAATTTCCGTATGAAACAAAATAATATAAAATGAAATAAATAACAAGAATATAGCATTTAGAACAAGAATTTTGATTCCCGAAGAATGTAAATGTTACTCCTGTTTTCTAGAGGGTTGAAACCATGTTTTTTTTTTGTCCTTTTTTTTTTCTTTTTTTTTTTTTTGTCTTTTCAATGAAAATATAGATAGGGTGGATGTAAGCGAGGGAATCGATCCACAGTATATTACTGTCATTTCCGATATTACTCCTACCGACTCTGGCAAATTTTGGTCGCAGAATCAACTGTATTTTGAAGGCTTTCCGTTTATGTTCTGTCGTTTCTTACAAGAGAACACATCGTTGTTTGTGTGAATATTTGTTTCCCTGACTGGCGTTTCTGGAGTATACAAATTGAAAATACCTTGGATAATTGTTTGTGGATTGAATAATACTTTGTGAGAGGAATTTGGTAGGCACCATGTAAGGTGATCTGTGCTGCGTCTATCTAATCATCTATATCCTTTTCTACTCTAGGCACAAGGCCCGAACTTTTGGTGGAGGGGACCAGTCGATTAGATCGACCCCAGTACGTAACTGGTACTTAATTTATCGACCCTGAAAGGATGAAAGGCAAAGTTTGGTGGTGCAATGTTGCTGCCATTTCGCCGACACTCTTGTAAATGTATATATTCAATAGAATCCATGGAATTGCCACGGTTGGACAAAATAATTGCTCTTGTTTCCTTAAACTGTTTCTCTCATCTGCCGTAAATACTTATTGCTTCTTCTTTCATTCATATTTCCTCTTTTGTCTGTAGCCGATTCCAAATTTATTCTAGTATTTCATTCCTCTACTCTTGTTATGTCCGTTCACTATTCACTAAAGCTTCTTGTTCCTCCCTCTCTTTCTCTCTCTCTCTCGTTAGTTTATTTCGTCAATCGTCATATCTCAAAAAATCGAAAAATAGAAACAGTTCAATCTTCGTTGCGTAGCAGACGACCATTACTTGTACTTATGCGCATGCGTTAAATGACTGATAATTTTAAAATATATTTTTAAATTCAATCTTTAAAAAAAGCTATATTCTTCCCCGTCACCTCTTTACCACTATCACAAGCACAACCGACACTTTTACTAACCCTGTGTCTAACCCCACCCTTTCACAAACATATTGCAACGGGCCTTAGTATATCGCATATGTGTGCGCGCGTACGATTATATGTTTATATAGCGTTCTTTATTCTCCTCTGTTTCTTACCGGTACCACTTCTCTCACACCTCTTGTCTCTCTATCTTTCTTAGACTATCATTTCAGCTAATATAACTCCTCTCGCTTCAACTGAAAGCGTTTGAAGAGCATCTCAGTCGTACGTTGGTTATAACATTGATATAACAGATAAACGAGTAATGGAAATTACTAAATATATTCCATGTATAATTTGTTACTTTACAGTTCTGAGCTTTAATCATTCAAGGGTTGACATTACCTATCAATCCATGAAATAATTTAAGTTGTATGTTGGGATTGATTCAAATGATTATACCTTTTCTTCCCAAAACGTAGACGTGTATCTCATCATCGGACAGAAAAGCTTGTAGTTTAACGGAACCAGAAAAAGCGTGAGAATAACATATTATTTTCGTTCAAATACTGTGTCTACTCTGAAATAAATACTAGTAATATACCTTCGATTGGTTTATCTATCTATACTTTCTCTTCTGTAAAACTGATTTTTGAAGAGAAATCAATATGGATTACAAAAGATATAATTAAATCAGTCCCATGACAGCTTCGAATGATCAAATCTATAGCCAAAGGCTTTCCACATTTGATCATTCCAAAG
>NC_068986.1:64963216-64963837 GCF_001194135.2 Octopus bimaculoides | reverse complement strand
ATATATATATATATATATATATATATATATATATATATATATATATATACGCACACATACATTTTATATATAAATATATATATGCGTGTGTGTCTGCGTTTGTGTGTGTATAATAGGAAAGGAACAGTTTACTTTCAAACAGGTTATATCAAAGACACGGTAGTGCACCAGTTTAATCATTTTTATTAAAAATTTTTCATATTTCCTTATTGACCTTTATTTAGTTTTGGACAATAGTGTTCTTATATCGATATGTTTCCGTATCTATTAAATAATATACTTGTATGTTTAAGTTTATCTCTATTTATATCTGTGTATGTCTAGTCGTCCAATTTCTGTGTGTCTCCTCGATGTATTATTTACCTGATCGTCTACCGTGTGTATATATTTCATTTTTATTCACACCTTACGTATACACGCTCATAGATATATGTGTATGTGTGCGTAATTATGCGTGGTAGCGGAGAGTTGGTGTGTGTCTATATATATATATATATATATATATATATATATGATCTATAAAGAGGTATACAGAAAAAAGGTTAGAAAGGCCAAATAAAAAGGGTAAATAAACAGATATAGATAAGACAGACTGATAGCGGAATAGACATACATATATGT
>NC_068986.1:64961950-64962250 GCF_001194135.2 Octopus bimaculoides | reverse complement strand
TATATATATATATATATATATATATGAATGGGCAGAAACATTACAAAAGTGACTCAAGGGCCAATAGGAAACTTTCGCTTCTTAAGAGTCACATTTGTAACACAAAAATATATGTCCCTACACACACACACACACACACACACACACACACACACATTTCCGTGTGTGCTTGCAAGTATATGCATGTGTGTCTATGTTTCTGTGTATGTACGTACGTTTGTGCGTATGTATGTATGTATGTATGTATGTATGTATGCATGAATATATGTACGCATCTGTGAATGTTTGTATATTTAAGTA
>NC_068986.1:64961557-64961940 GCF_001194135.2 Octopus bimaculoides | reverse complement strand
TATAGGTTTGTTGGTCAGTAAAGTGATTGAGGGAGAGAAGAGGAGATAATCATATGCACAAATAGAATTTGTTTTATAAGAAATAACAAATAACTCTGCATATGTTTGTGTGCTAGCTCGTGTCTGTGTAAGTATATATGCATAACTATGAATATTTTATATAATTAATTTTCCTAAGATGTATATACCCACATATGCGTAGACACACATACATGAATAGCTATATATATGAACGTAGACATGTATGTATGTATGCATATGTGTGTGTGTATGCGTGTCTCTGTGTGTGCATGTGTGTGTGTACGCGTGCGCCCGCGAAGGCGCTTGGCTCCGATTTCTAGACCGGTGATGCATTGTGTTCTTGAAGAAGCACTTCATTTCTC
>NC_068986.1:64957781-64961031 GCF_001194135.2 Octopus bimaculoides | reverse complement strand
GTGCTTGCAAGTATATGCATGTGTGTCTATGTTTCTGTGTATGTACGTACGTTTGTGCGTATGTATGTATGTATGTATGTATGTATGTATGCATGAATATATGTACGCATCTGTGAATGTTTGTATATTTAAGTATGAATATATCTTCAAATATTGAGTAAACTTCATTCTATTACACCGTGAAGCAAAGCAAAGCTGAAGTTGCGATGTTTTTTCGTCTTTCTTTTATAAGTGGTTATGCCTTGAGTACTAAGAGTGACTGAGTGATGGCGAGAAATTTCAAGCAAGTGAAATAACTGCGTCTGTCATATAGTATGGCGTCTGTGTAATAACAGGAAATAAAATGTCTCTATTCAACAAAGAACGGTGGCATAGAGGCATAAATGATATACTTGATGAAGTACGACTAAATTGAAACTTAATTCAGTGAAATAGAAACGACAAAGAAGCTTGTTTCATGTTCAGAGTAAGCATATTTTGGAATTCTCTTCGCATCATTAAACTACTGGAGTTGGTCTTCATTTCAAACGTATTTAATGGCCATGCTAGTGTGAGAGTTAATCGATTTCTTCAAGGCATCACACTCCACCCAGGGATATATTTTAACACTTTATCAGTGTTATCGAAATATTAGGGTTAAATTCATATCGGTTCGGCCGACAGATACAAGGGTAGACTGAAGATGTACACGCAAACACGCACATACGCATGCATAGATACATGCACGCATATACATTCATACATATACATACGCAGGTGTACACACCTATACATACGCAAACACACACACACATATACACACACACGCACATACATAAATATATATAAGTATATATGTATAATTGTATATATATATATGTATGTATATATACAGACAGTAAGTGAGAGAGAGAGATGGGGGAGATTTATCGTCATTTAACGCGTTTGTGTGCACTCGGACGTGGAAAGACGTTCCTCTGCGGAAATAGTTTCGGAAGAAAATTCTCCTCAGACAATATGCATGTGAATATGTGTGGAAACACATCATTTGACTTTGAATAATGTGTTTTTATTCATAAAAACGACCGTTCTTATACATATCTGATTAATTTGGTATTCGTAGCTTATGAAGAAAGGCGTGCGTCCTACGGCTCAATAACGTCATTAATTGCCCATTGTTGTGATTTTACATATTGTTTATGAAGAAAGACTTTTCCGAAGAGTTAATTCCGCAGTGAAAGTTCTTACGTCCGAGTATACATGAGCATATTAAATATGATTTTACACACTTATATTTCATCCAACGCTGCTTTATACGTCTCTGTTGTATGCGGGGCGTGTGGGTGTTAGAAAGTTATCAGACAGGGAAGTTAGGGGTTAGGCTGTTAGCCGAATCGCAAGGTTGACATAAATCAACGTTTAAAATTACCCTCAAGAGTTTTCTATAAACAACCCTTCTTCTGCATACGCTCTATAAAAGAAAATTATATTTTAATTACAAGAAACGTCCACGATATCATTCTCAAAGCTGGTTGTCAATACGAAAGAAAAAAAACAAAAATATATTCGTCTACAAAGATGAACTTCCGAATCCTGCTGTGATTATAGAATCATTGATAATGTTTCAATAGTCTGTGCAGAGAGAACATAGAGCTATTCGATTACATACCTTACGAATACCCAGATATAAAGGCAACATTATCGCGCACCATGGAATAGGATCGTGGCTCAAACTTTTATCAGTAATAGACATGTGCATATTAACATTTCCTTCCTTTCTTCCAGTGAGATGTTCGAAGCATTAATGAATGTCTCGATCAATAGATATCAGTTATTGATATTTAATTATATATAGGCGCATTATAATGTATCTACATATATATACACACGCATAAATATATATGCATGTATGAGTGTTTGTATGTGTGTGTATTCAATTATGAATTAAAGCTGTTGTAGTGCGGTAAACATAATCGACCGCACATACTCATTTTATGAATTTTACTTGTTCACCTGTTCCCTGCCTTACACCGCTCTGAGGATGACCCCCTCACAGCACTGGGTGTTAAAACACCTAAAAGTTACAGGCAGGCAAGACAACTTGCCCCTAGTCCCATCCAGGAGTGATGGCTACCGATGTTTCGCCACTACTGTGGCTTATTACCGTACCGTCATATACCTGAATCGAAACGGGGACGAACTCAATCGCCAGTCTATGGCTATATACAAATAGTGTAAGAACTATTTGCTGGTATACTGTATATTACGGGAGAACATCATGTTAATTTACCAGTATCATGCAGTTTATCATCAAAAGGGTTAATTAGACCATTCTTTATTTTTTATACTGTAACAGATCCAATTTACTTTATATGGCGTAGTGGTTAAGAGCGCGGGCTACTAACCCCAAGATTCCGAGTTCGATTCCAGGCAGTGGCCTGAATAATAATAATAACAACAACATCGAAAAATACCTTAGGAATGAGAACCCAGGTTCGAAATTTCCCCAAGTCACCTGATGAAGGCTGGAGGGTATATCAGCCGAAACGTTGTGTTAACAACAAACAGGATGAGGACAAATATCCGTCAATTGTAAATAATGTAAATAACGTTACTTCAGCTTGTTCTGACAATGCGTCTTGCAAAGTAATCAAGTGGAGTTTGAAGATGTGTTTTTGTTTTGTTTTGTTTTCTAAGCAAAGTAGTGCAACTCGCACTACCATAGTAACATTAGGACTTAACTAGGAAATATTTTGCTAAACGGGTGCATCGGACGAAGACCTTCATTAGTATACCTCCTGCGTTCACCGGACTTCACACCATAGACTTTTTTTATTGATCTATTTAAGAAATAACGTTTACGATACAAAACCGGTAACACTCGACGAATTGAGAGGTGCCATTGAACGAGGATGCGCACGAATACCAAAAGGAATTTTTCTTGATGTTTGCAATTACAATGCTTTGTGTTATCAACAGTGCCTGGAACAGAACCGTCATCGGTTTGAAAATAGTTTTTCATTAGCAAAATTAACATTTCAGTATATTCATTTAAATTTTGAAAATTAAGTGTAATTTCATACGCGTTTAAAGTGTGTAAAGATATCTTTTTGGACGCCTTATTGCTCGCGCTTGTATGTCATGCATTGTTATTCGGAATTTCACGAGATACATGAAATGACTATAACGTGGAAGTCCAAGTTGAACCAAGGAATTACAAAGCCCGAATAATAAATAATTATGTTCAGCAATAAGTATTGAGAACTTCTCG
>NC_068986.1:64955648-64957242 GCF_001194135.2 Octopus bimaculoides | reverse complement strand
GCCTTACACTTCGTGCAAATTTGTAATTTATAACTAAATGATGCTAAATAATTTATAGCTAATAATGCGCAAAACACTAGCGGAGTTTAACGCGACGGCCTCGAATTTTTACTCGGTAGTTCACTCTGAAGAGGCTCAAGGATTAAATTTTTCAAAAGCCGAAACCCGGGTATGTGGTTGCCCTAAACTGCATAATCTTTTATAGTTGTGCTTTTGAATGTATAAATTCTTTCCGCTTCCTCTGTTATCTCTGTTATTTCTCTGTTATCTTGGTGCTGTTCAGTGGTTGGATCTAGTCTTTCTCATTCGCAAAATCAGCCCCCACATATTTTTGCTCAGATTGCTTTCATTTTTGTTGTATCGATATCACTCTAAATTTTGATTATGATCAACCAATTGCTTTATGTCGTAAATTAGCAGCTTGTTACCATGACAACAGAACGCTGTGTTGTGGTTCTGTTGTCTCACTGTTGTCTGCGACTTTGTGGTTCACTTCACTGTTGTCTGTGACACACGTTGTTCGATGTTGATTTTTTTACAATTGATTCTTCACACCACGAGATTCTTTTCACCCGCGTGTTTTGTTTTAATTTTTCTGTGTTAGTATATTACGTATTTTCTGTGCTTTTTCTGAATTTATTCTTATCGTAGTCTTCAAATCCAAGCATGAAAACGTTACTCAACTTTGGAGTTTTGGAGACAGGCGCCCCCTTTTCACACACACACACGCACACACACACACACACACACACACACACACACACACACATTCACACACACAACGCAAATATTCGCGTGCGCGGACTTATATATTAATGATGTACATAAATACATAGCATTTATACATAATACTGAAATATGCATAAAGTAAACACATAACAAATTTTAAAAAATAAAAAAATGCAATCAATGAATGAGAAAGACTAGATCCAGATGATACTTGCTGATTTTATTAGGTATTTCTGTTTAATTACAAACCTACATTGAAACTAGGTATTTCTGTTTATTTACAACAGGTCAGATGCTACATTTCACAAGGTACAACCTTAAAGTTGACACCGATCCGCTAAATGCAGAAGATTTCTGTCTTGCTATTGGCTAAAAACACCCAGTTTTTTTTTTCGATTTTTAAACCTCTAACTTTTTTCCCCAATTTTTTTCTCCACAACATCATACCTTCAAAACAATGAAACTGAAATGCTACATTATTATAACCAATTTTCAAAATTTTTACTGTCTTCTTACAAAAAATATATTTTGCGAATGAAAGAAGCTAGATCCCGGTGGTTTAATTAAGACGTTAGCTCTTATTTCTAGGAGGTGTATGCTTTTATGCATCCGTACGCTTCGTGCAAATTTGTAATTTATGGCTAAATAATGTTATTTACCTGCGACCACCTCTGTTACTACTGTCGATACCATCAGTTTTAAATTTTATCCACAGATGATATTAACTGTAGTGACATATTATTTCAAATCTTAGTGTTTGAATATTTTGTTGATATATATATATATATATACATACATACATACATACACACACACACACACACACACACACACACACACACACACACACACACACACACACACA
>NC_068986.1:64954522-64955405 GCF_001194135.2 Octopus bimaculoides | reverse complement strand
TATATATATGTGTGTATGTGTGTGTGTACAAACATACATACATACATACATACATACAAAAATACCCTTTTGTTGATGTTGAAATTCCAATAAAGGAGCCTTGGATCTGAATTAGAAACCGGTTCTTTCTCTATTGACAAGAAATCTTGAAATAAAACTGAATAATTACATACATGATGACCGTCCACGCGTGACCGAGGAAGATCATTAGTGACCTTTAGCAGCATTGTGCGTTCAAGACTACCTTATAAATTACACTTGCGGCTCTGGTGGTGACTAAAGAGCCCTGATCTTGACAAACATAGACGACTGCAAACACTGCAAACCAAGTTTTCCTCATTCATTACACTAGCAATGCGTTTTCGAGCAGCACGCTTAAATTCTTCATGAAGAATACGTGCTCTTTCAAAGATATCGACTCCCTCCTTTACTTGTTTCCTCCATTCGTGGCGATGACAAGCATTGCTCTCTCAGTCAGCCTCCCGCATTTCACAGGCCTTTAATGAGGACTTTGCACAATCCTTAAATCGCAGTCTTGGCTTCTGTCGGGGTCGCTTTCCACTAACAAGTTCCCCATATAGCATCTGTTTAGGGATTCTGCTATCATACATACAAACAAAATGTCCAGTCCAACGTAACCGGTGTTTGTGCACCATCGCCTAAATACTCAGGATATACATACTTACATGTATACATACATACATACATACATACATACATACATACATACATACATACATACATACATACATACATAGGCGAAGGCATTACTGCGTGCTAAGAAGTTTGCTTCTTTATCACAACTTTGGGCAAATGTCTTCTGCTATAGCCTCGGTCTGACCAAAGCCTTGTGAATGGATTTGGTAGACGGAAACTAAAAGAA
>NC_068986.1:64951718-64953819 GCF_001194135.2 Octopus bimaculoides | reverse complement strand
ATTTTTTAATTATTAGAAATCTTCCTTTGAGAAGAGAGCCGGTTTCCAACAAAGATACTATAAAGTACGAATTTGCCGGTCGATTTCTCTTTCTGAAAATTCCAGTTTATCCAGATTCTCCTTTAAGTATTTACTCACAAAACTTAGTGCTCCAGTTATTATTAGTATGAATATGAATTCATAGTCTGGATATAGAAGCTGTAGGTTTTGAAGCAGATGTCCATAGATATCCTCTATTTTCAAAGATTTATTTATATCTGCAGGGCAACTGACCTCTATGATGACCTTTTCCCCTCTGTCCCAAACAACAATATCCGGCCTGTTATATTTACATCTGATAGAAGTTTTGATGAGAATATTCCACCTGTATTCTATGAGTTGGTGTTTATGAATGTATTCCATAACAGAGAAATTTTCTGAGTTTATTTCAGGACAGTCCTTTTTGGGGATGGTATTGTAAATTGTTTTAGCAACAACATCCTACCGCATGGGGAGGTAGCTGCTAATCACATGCGTGATGTGTTCCTCAGAAACATGACATAGGCTATACATGCAGTTGCACCTTGGTATTACAAGAGCGTCACTGTCTCTCTTGTTCACCAGGTACTTTTGTGGCAATCTTCTGTTCCTGGATTGCAAACGCATAGCCTTCAAAGTGTGATGTGATGTAGTAGTTTTATGTCCAAGAGAGGCTGCGCTTCGTGTTAATTTTACTGTCTTCCTCAAGCTTCCGGGCAACATACCCATGCATGGTCTTTTTTTTTTGTATGCTGAGTGCTTTCCATATGTATGTATGTATGTATGTATGTATGTATGTATGTATGTATGTATGTATGTATGTATGTATGTATGTATGGGAGTTTTGTGCGTTGTACATTGTTCTAACTTTCGTTCTGAGAAATGTTTTGATGAATTCAAAACGAGCCGAATCCAATGTATTACTGGTATTTATTTTATCGATCCTGTTAGAATGGCAAACAAATATTGGTCTCTTATAGTATTTGAAACGGTGGTATTTAATTCTCAACTGTTTATGGGTTGTACTGATAATCAATTATTTCAAATTATTTTCTCAAGATTACTTCATGTCTTCCCTGAAGCATGAACATCACAACATCACGATACATACGGCTCCTGATGATCTATTTCTAAGATCATGTACCCTTATATGGGTTAATCAATATTTGACCATCGGCCGATATCTTCTTGAGTTAGTGTAATATGTCCAATTCATTATCTCCCTTGTGATTCTTGTTTCCGGCAACCATATACGACGGTGATGATGAAGAGGAGTATGAGAAGATGAGGCAAAGGTACAGTGCTAATGAAAGTGATTATGGTTACGGTAGAGGCATTCCTAAATATAAGGGTGGGTGGTGTTGGAGATTATGACACTTGTGGTAATGACGAGAATGATGGGGGTGGAGAAGATTGTGATGAGGGTGATCATGATAATCTTGACGATGACGACGTCGAGTACAATAGCTACGACGACGAGGAGGTGTAGGTCGAGGAGGAGGATAGGGAGAAGGAGGTGGTTGATGTTGTTGTTGTTGTGGTGGTGGTGGTGGTAGTGATGGTGGTGGTGGTGGTGGTGGTGGTGATGACAATAGAGATGGCTGTTGTGGGGGTGAGGTAGAAGATAATCATTACGATAGCAGCGGTTATAGTGATGATGATGGTGACGATAAATTTGATGATCATGATGGTGATGATTATTGTTCGATGAGAAAACACTAATAAAAATGCTCTGATGAACACAGCGGTTGATTAATTGCTAACAGACACCTGCTGTTCAATGTGGGGACAGTAGTAGTAGTAGTAGTAGTAGTAGTAGTAGTAGTAGTAGTAGGTGTTATTAATATTGTTGTTTATTTCCGGTAAAGAAATGCCGTTGATACTACCGGAAGCGGAAGAGAGGAATGAATCAGTAAATGAACATAATGACGCAATGTAAAATGTATGTCAGATTGAGTAAATGAAAAGAAGACGATATATATGTTGTGTGTGTGTGTGCGTGTGTGTACGTGCGTGTGTGTGCGTGTATGCTTGCGCTTATGTATACATATATATATACCAGTATGTATATACATATATATAT
>NC_068986.1:64950462-64950898 GCF_001194135.2 Octopus bimaculoides | reverse complement strand
GAGAGAGAGAGAGAGAGAGAGAGAGAGAGAGAGAGAGAGAGAGAGAGTAAATCCCAAAATGGACGTCCTCGTACTACACATATTCTTCATTACGATCGTTTCAACAAATGTCATTCTGACCTGTCTCTGATGAAATGAGCCTGGATCGCATGTAGCATTATATTACATAATCATTATGCATATTCAGGACTTATCTCCGCCTTGTAATGTTGAAATGATCGTAAAGATCGAGGTCGATAAAAGAAGTGGCAATTGAGCTCTGGAGTCGAGGTAGTCGAATTATCACCTCTCCCCTCGATATTGCTGGTAACGTACCATGTGGTTTCAATTTGTGGTGTATAATCTCTCATTAAGCGTATGTATAGTATATATATACCACAAGAATAAAGACTACTGAGTGTGTGTGTGTGTGTGTGTGTGTGTGTGTGTGTGTGTG
>NC_068986.1:64946140-64949450 GCF_001194135.2 Octopus bimaculoides | reverse complement strand
ATATATATATATATATATATATATATATATATAAATGTACTATGATATAATGCTGTATTCAGTATGAAAACAGATGCTAACAACCCTACAAAGTTTTCCGCCGCTCTAGGCAACCATTTTCCTAAATCCAATAAATACAATAGAATCTTTGTCTAGCACACGGTTAGATTAGCATTCTCTACTAGCAAAAACTTAACCCAAGTTATTGCAGCGCATAACATTCGGAAAACATCTGAATTTCATAACGAAAAAGACTGCAGTAAAATAATAATAATAATAATTATTATTATTATTATTATTATTATTATTATTATAATAATAATAATAATAATAATAATAATAATAATAATAATTATAATAATAATAATAATAATAATAATAATAATAATGATGATGATGATGATGATGATGATAATGATAATAATAATAACAACAACAACAAAGACAACAACAACAATAATAACTCGTATGTCACACGTATTGAGAAGAGCATTGTCGCTGTGAATTTTCTTTCTTTTTCCTCTTTAATTTCTTTGTTTTCGCTTTTAATTTTTTCTATTTTCTTATTTTTTGCTCTTTTCTTTTTGTTTCTTTTTCCCCCTTTTTTTCTATCATATGACTTTGTAAATGAACAATCTAGTGTGTTTATTTTAATAGTCTACCAATGTATATACAGTGAGTTTCTTTGCGCTATGTTTCGTGAAGACACTCGGTAAGAAATGGAAAGAAAATTGAGAAGATAATAATATTAATGATAAAAAGATGGGCTATAGCAAATATTCTGCTCAATACTACAGATTTGCTTGTCAGTTGTTTGACCTTAACCAGTTGAGCATGTCCTTTGGTCGCTGACGATATGTGCATCTCTGATCACGAGCAGAAGTAGTAGGGGTGACATCATAGCAATGTGTTGAGATGAATTCTTTGGAGTTTGAATAATTCACCTTTGGAAACATGGGTGTTTCGTTCAACATCATTAAACAACCCTTATTCGAGAACCATTTGAGCAGGATTGACTATTCGACCTGAAGAAAATCTAACTGGGCCCTACCTGCAAGGTCATGTGTTGTTTATCTTGATGTGAGATCACCATGTCGCGCACATATGGTTGTGATGCATGTGCCTGGTGTACTCTTATCAGACAGGTTGTCATGATGGGTATACTGGCTTCGTATATTTTACCCCAGTGTCACTTTGATGGCATGCACTGTTCTCTCACTCAGCAATAATAATAAAAATAGCAGCAACAACAGCAACAACAATAATAATAATAGATGCTCTGGTCAATACGAGGCACTAGATCTCATGGCTTCTGATCTCAACTGATTGGAAGTATTATCATGTACATGTTTTGCCTTGGTAAAAAGGTGGGCTACTGCAAATTTTCAGCTCAATACCACAGATTTGTTTGTCAGTTGTTTGACCTTAACCAGTTGAGCATGTCCCTTGGTGGCTGGCAATATGTGCATCTCTGATCACAAGCAGAAGTAGTTGTGGGGCATCATAGCCATGCGTTGAGAGGAATTCTTTGGGGTTTGAATCATTCATCTCTGGAAATATGGGCGTTCCGTTCAACATCCTTAAACAACCCTTATTCGAGAACCTTTTGAGCGGAATGGGCTACTCGACCTGAAGAAAATTCTAACTGGGCCCCCACCCGCAAGGTCATGCGCTGTTTATCTTGATGTAAGATCACCATGTCGCGCACATACGGTTGTGATGCATGTGCCTGGAGTACCCTTATGGGGTACTCCAGGTAGTCATGATGAGTATATTGGGCTTCTTATATTTCTTCCCCAGTGTCACTTTGATGTCACTGCTCTTTCACTCAATAATAATAATTACGATAATGATGATAATAATAACAACCATGTACATTGAGCAGAAAAGATAACTAGTGAATTTGAGGGGGTTTTGAACCCAGTACTTACAGACAATGATTAGGAAACGTAGGTAATAATGGAGCCGAGCAGTGAAAGGGAGGCAACTGATACAATACCTAATTTAGCTGAACCAGAAATAATAAACGGTAGAAAGAATAACGCGAAAACTTGAGGGTGTAGTCGAAATGTAAACACTCTGAGATTTGTGGATAGAGAAATAGAGGAGATATCTAATTCTGGTCTCATTAGCACAGGGAGAGCTAGTATCAATAAAAGTCTTGTAGCTGTAAGGAAAAACAGTGTACAGGCGTAGGTTTACGTCTGGTGGAATTTTGAACGTTTATGCTCGACTACTTTCAATGTGAGACTGGCAAACCAATTTGCTTCATTTAAAGGTAGAGAGAAAATGCATAGTACGAGCTTTAGTGGGTTTATTTGGTTCCTAAGGGATAGAAACACTAACTTTGGTATAGAGTAGGAAATAATAGGCGAGGCACTTTATACCTAGAAGAAATATTCCGTATTTTCACGCCTAAACACCAGTAACTAGATAGTAAGCAGGAACTAG
Organism: Octopus bimaculoides; assembly: GCF_001194135.2. Lineage (NCBI taxonomy): Eukaryota > Metazoa > Mollusca > Cephalopoda > Octopoda > Octopodidae > Octopus > Octopus bimaculoides. The sequence goes on along the minus strand of NC_068986.1, from coordinate 64,946,999 downwards.
CCCTGAAGTTTGCGCACTTTTATAGAAATTTTTTCAGCTATTTCCATAGAAAGAAGTCTAAAGTAAGCACCACATATATAAGAGATCCTTGAATTTACTTGGTAAATCTCAATGTAATATCTAGTTTGCCTGTATCCTAGTAGTAATTAGTGTTCTTCAAATGTAAAACTCCAAATATAAAATAGCTAAATTATATTTGACTAAGTCACCTGTGACTGTACACATATATGTCTGAAACTCATTAATTTATAATTCACTTAAGGCAAGTTGTCGAAATATACTCCGACTTAATTGAGGATCTAGTATTCACGACTCAAGATTCAAACCGAGGGTCATTATAGAGTCAACCCGATAACCATTTTTATAGCCGCATCAGCTTTCTAAATGTTTCTCTCGCATTCTTTCCATTCAAAATTATAGTTCCCGACCAAATATAATGCCTAGCAAAACCAATATACCATTAGTCTGCTTCAAACTACGACAGGGGCTAAACTTTGGATAAAGCTGCATAAACTCTTGACCAGATGAATGAAACTAGGTGCAAATACAATTACAAGATGTAACAGAAACGTACGTCGGACAAATCAAATATGCTGCATAACTGTGCAGAGGTATTATACTCGTATTGATTGTAAGTACTTTATACATACGTATGTGTGTGTGTCTCTCTCATTCTCTCTTTCTCTCTTTCTGTGTGTGTGTGTGTGTGTGTGTGTGTGTGCGTGCGTGCGTGTGTGTGCGTGTGTGTGTGTGTGTGTGTGTGTGTGTGTGAATGTCGAACGAAGAAAATGAGTGCTCAACACAGCATCGATGGATATAATTTCTTTATCTGTTAAGGCTACCATTGGTTTCATGTTAA
>NC_068986.1:64940576-64942278 GCF_001194135.2 Octopus bimaculoides | reverse complement strand
GTGAGTTCGTGCGCTGAAGCATATTCTGTTGTGTCTGGGGCGAGTCATTCTCTTTTAGTACCGTATAATTTAAAACACTCACCGGTAAAATTTCCACTCATTTATTTATTTTTCTAAAATTTTCGTCGCGTCTTGCAACTTTTTCAATAGCTGTTGACTATGTATGTATGTATGTATGTATGTATGTATGTATGTATGCATGTATGTGTGTATGTATGTATGTTTGTATGTATGCATGCATGCATAATTTATTCGAATCTAAAGTTTTACTCAGTTCTTGCTCTGGATTTCTATCATACCACCTCAAGGAATGCGTTAGGGAACAGGGTGCAAGATTCTCGGATTAGCATCAGAGAAAAAGCGGAAGAGTTGGTAGAAACAGGGTGAACGGAAAACGAGGGAAGAAAGGGAGAAAGAAAAGATTGTGAGACTGAATAGAAAAAAGTAAAGGAGATACTCTTTGTATGATTTATTGAAAAAAAATGTAAGGAAAAAAAAGAAAAAAAGGAGAAAAATGGCTGAAAGAAAGAAAGAAAGAAAGAAAGAAAGAAAGAAAGAAAGAAAGAAAGAAAGAAGGAACGAAAGCAAAGTTAAAAACAAAGAAATGAGTGAAGGAACTATGGAAGGGAATAAACGAAATAGGAAAGGAAAAAATGAGAGAATGAAAGATGAGAAAGAGATTGTGTTTATGAAGGAAGGGGGAGAAAAGTGCATATGAGGCGAGGGGCTGAGAGGGACAGTGGGTAGATGGGGGTGGCCCAAAGGGCTATCAATCAAGGCGAACTGTGTGGAGCAGAATAGTGGAATCAATAAAACATGCAAGTTGAGAATGCTGGTTTATTTGGTGAGGGTTACATTTCCAGTACACAAGAGTTGGCAGCTAATTACTGAAACCTTTGTTGGGGGAGGAGGAGGAAGAGGAGGGAGGTAGTAGGAGTAGGATGGGTAAGGAGCAGAGAAGGAGAGTGAGGGGGGAGGGGGAGAGAGAGAGAGATAGAGAGAGAAGGGATGTGAAAGGGTAAGAGAAGGGTGAGATGATACAGGGCACAGAGTAGAGTACAGAATCTGGATAGTGGAGCGAAGGCTGTTAAATATGGCGGAAGAGTCGTGTGTAGTAAATAAAGATGGTGGAGGTGGCTATTGTAGATAGTGGTGATGATGGTTGCGGTGGTAGTGACTTCAGTGTAGGTGGTGATGTTAGCGAAAATATTGTGATAGTGGTGGTGGGGATTGTTTTGTTGTTGTTGTAGCCGTGAAAGTGGTATTGGCAGCAGTGGCGGCAGTGGCCACAGCGGTGGCAGCAGCGGTGGGGGCAGTGATGGAGTGATTGTTATTGTGGTGGTAGAAGTGGCTGTTTTTAAGGTTGTAGTATTGATGTTAGGGATACAGATGGTAAATATTTGTGTGGACGTAATAGTAGTAGTAGTAGTAGTAGTAGTAGTAGTAGTAGTAGTAGTAGTAGTAGTAGTAGTAGTAGTAGTAGTAATGGTCATTGTAATGGCGTTGGTGGTGACAATGACGGTGACGGTCACTCGGGTAGTGGTTACAGTAATGGCGGGCAGCGTGGTAGTGGCGGCGGAATCGATGGTGACGAATGAGGTGGTGGTAATAGTGACGACCGTGATAGTCATAATGGTGGTTAGTGTACTGGAATGAGAATAGTTATTTTGGTGGCAATTGCAGTGAAGTTGGTGATGTTCAT
>NC_068986.1:64938843-64939827 GCF_001194135.2 Octopus bimaculoides | reverse complement strand
ATGGTGACCGCGACGGTGGGGGTGGCAATGGTGGTGGTGGCGATGATGGGTGGATGCTGGTGTTGGTGGTGGTGGTAGTGGTGGCGGTGGTGGCGGTGGTGGTGGTCGTCGTTATCATCGTGCTGATGGTAGTTCTAGTGAAGAAGAGAACGTTGTAATGATGCTAGCGGTCGTACAGATGATGATAATGATGGTGGTGCTGCTGCTGGTGCTGCTGGTGATGGCAATGATGACAGTAAGATGGTGATGGTAATACTGGAGGTGATGATGGTGTGTTGATGATCGTGGATAGGGGAATGATACTTGTTAATGCCTCTAAGAGCTATTAAATTTATAGTTTTGCAGTCGATGGTGTTGTTGATTTTTTTTTTTTTTTTACGTTTTATTTATTTATTTATTTGCAGTGCAATATCTTCTGATTGCTGCTTTGATATGGTAATGCCCTTGTCTAGCTGTAATTGTGTGTGTATGTGTGCGATGTCTGTGTGTCTGAGTGCATGTCAATGTGTGCGTGTGTCTCTATTTGCGCGCACGCGCGTGTTTCTGAATGTGTGAGCATGTGTCAATGAGAGCAGCTTTTGTTTCTTCTACGTAATTTAATCTAGGTGCCATAATAATAATTCTTTCACACTATTTGCCACAAGGGCTTCTGCGTTTAATACAAAACGCGTTACAAAGTGCTTAAACAGCGTGTGATTTTGCATAGATTTGTACGTATTTGTGCTTGTTGTATGTGTATGTATGTATTTATACATATACACACATTCATATACATACAGGTGCATATACACAGACACACACATATATGTATGTATGTGTATGTATGTGTATATATATATATATATATATATATATAGAGAGAGAGAGAGAGAGAGAGAGAGAGAGAGAGGCGTAGGAGTGGCTGTGTAGTAAGTAGCTTCCTTACGAACCACATGGTTCTGGGTTCAGTCCCACTGCATGGCACCTTGGGCAAGTGTCTTCTAC
>NC_068986.1:64936166-64937966 GCF_001194135.2 Octopus bimaculoides | reverse complement strand
ATATATATATAATATTGCTTCTATCTATCTTTCGGAAGATTCTTAGCTCGAAACGTCAAGAACGCTTCCATTTTTTTTACTGATCTTTCATTTAACGCTTAACTAATAATTACACTTCCTTTTCATTTCATTTCGTGTTTTGATATTCTCGCCATAAATTTTCAACATATATATGTACATACATACATCCATACCTACTTACCTACCTACCTACATACATACATACATACATACATACATGCAAGCATGCATACATACATACACAAAGCGACCGCGTGGATACAAAATAAGGCGGAGAGAATTAGCATAGTATTGTTCTTAATACACGCAACTGTCTGATGTTCGGTAACCTGAAGCTTGATAACTATTTATGCAGTTTTTCAACTTTAATAAAACATTTTGTGTGTGTACGTCTGTGTTTATGTGTGTACGTGTGTGTGTATGCACGAGTATTTCACCTTATATTGAAAGTGTCTCAGACAATCACCTAACGTAACGAGCATCTCACATCTTCTTGGTTGTCCTATTTTAGCATGAGTATAGAGTACTAACGTAGGTTTTTACAATAATTTATCATCTACTCTAAATAAGGATCACACCATCTAAATCTCTCGTCATTTCCAGTTCGTTTTGCAGATCCAACAGAAAATATTTGATGATTCGAAAAATCGTAAATTTCATGCTCTTTCGCTCGTCATACTTTGGGCTCATTATGCCTTTTTTCTGCCCTCCTCGACTTTTCTACCTTTCATCAGCCTCCACATCCTTTCCATCGTCTTGCACGATGGGCCGACATTGGTAATTGTGGTCTTCCAGTGGGCTTTGTGTAACGAGGAGTAGGGAAAACTTCTTGATTTTTTGGTGCTCTGTCTCTAGGTCGACTTCAGTACATTATCAACCAAGGAATACCGAGTCGTCCGTGCAGAGGAAGTTCGTAGCATTTAGACATTGTGAGCAGTGGAACGCCTTGAGATAGAAGTTTAAAGAGCTGATGCTCCAATCTAATCAAACGAAAACTAGTTCATGCCCGATGGTTAGCTGATGATAGATAATGAAGATGATGTATGTATTCACTGACTCTGCCCGGTTTTTTTAGGAAAATTTTCTTTAAGAAATTTTTTCGGGTGGGTGAACCTGGCCAAACTTTTCGTAACTTCATCTCAGTTTCTGACAACCTGTTTATATTGCTGTTGGTCTTATTATAATCGCTGTGATGATGGTCTCTATACTTTTTTGGAAAACCATCAAATTTAATGTTTTTCTTTTTTTCTACTGGTCGATGGTCAATGGCTGTTATTTTCCTTTACACCCTTGGCCACGGTTTGCCATGATTCAATCTCCACGACTTCTTTTTCATTTGTCTTCAATTCGAGAAGGTTTGAGGATTGGAGAAGGATGACACTCAAGGCGAAATGTGCTTGTGTGAGTTTGAGTGTGTGTGCGTGTGTATGTGTATGTGTGTGTTTGTGTGTAAGTGTATATGTGTGTCATTTAGGTCGGTGTTGGTATGGTTGTTTGAGAGATTACCAACCTCCATATTTGTAATAACTTCCGCTACCATAACCCCTAATTTCTCAATAGGTTCCCTGATGTAATCTTTTCACGTAAACACAAATTTTATTCCTCGTTTGTTCATGAAATAAAGTCTCTATAATTTCGCTTAACTACTATTCAGCCCCTGCTTGTCACTTAGCTATGCCAGCAACATATCCCTTCTCATTCTCTTTCTGTCTATGTTTTTGTCTATCTATCTATCTATCTATTCTATTACACACACACACACACACAGACACACACACA
>NC_068986.1:64933165-64935201 GCF_001194135.2 Octopus bimaculoides | reverse complement strand
GTTGTGAGTGTTTATTGAGCGAAAACACCTAAAGCTCCACGAGGCTCCGACAGGGGATGGTGGCGAACCCTGATGTACTCTTTCACCACAACTTTCTCTCACTTTTACTTCCTGTTTCTGTTGTGCCTGTAATTCAAAAGGTCAGCCTTGTCACACTGTGTCACGCTGAATATCCCTGAGAACTGCGTTAAGGGTACACGTGTCTGTGGAGTGCTCAGCCACTTGCACGTTAATTTCACGAGCAGGCTGTTCCGTTGATCGGATCCACTGGAACCCTCGACGTCGTAAGCGACGGAGTGCCAACAACATGTATGTATGTATACACTATCACCAACCCTCCCACCAGATTTCACACACCAAGTAACACTGACATTCTCACGATTATTGAAAGGATTTCAACGCAATCAGCATCTAGTTTTCAAATAGTAGAGATAACAAAAGGAGGTTACATAATATCATCCCAACTTCCAATGCTTTGTAAGCCCTTCGCAACAACACACATATTTCACCAAACGAACTACAAAACTGAAGAAAACAGAAACATCGTTACAAACTTCAAAAAGACCGAATAAAACGAGTTCACCTAAAAAGCAGAGTCAAGTTTTTTTGTTTTTTTTTTTTAGAATTCAACAACACAATAATTTCCAACATAGACACTGCTGTATATTATACATTGAACGTAATGATTATAGACATGATACTTAACATCGATGTCAACAAAGGTTTCCAGTTCATTTCATTTTCCACTTATACAAAAAGTCCTCAGCACCATCTTAAGAAACAACACAAAGCGTTGCCTAACAAACTAACAACAAATCTAATAATCCAGAACATTTCCAAAGCATGCAGTTATTTGAACGGAAAACCACAAGTATCTATCCTCTCATCTACTTAGTTAAGTTCCACGCAAAAAGAAAGCTACTAAAGCACAGGAATAGCTCCAACATGAATAACCTTACTGGCATCAAATACTGTGCTGGGATGCACAACAACAATAGGTTCAGAAAAATAGCAACTGTCGCTTATGGTGTAGTCACCATCGAAATTTGCAGACTAACAGAAATCACTGGACCATGGAGAGGGAATATGTCTAGACACTATGTCGAATTGTATAGTTTAGTCATGAGACATGCGATACCTGACAACATGGATTCGTTGTTCGGCTTACTATATGCAGGCTTTATAAGACCGCTCCGTCAAGGACGACTCATGGATGCACAACAATAACCGATCACAAATTTCTACAGATGCTGTAAACTTGCTAAATACTTCTACATCAACCGGTAGTATGCGTCGAATTCTTCAACTATGTTTATTCCGTGCCTAATCATCGTTGTTGTTGTTGTTGTTGTTGTTGTTGTTGTTGTTGTTGTTTTTGTTAATCAATATTCCTATCAAATCATTGAACACTTTCAAAAGTTTTGTTTTTTCAACCTACCTTGATAGCCTTACTCTCAGATGTCAGGTTTTATCCCAAATTGTACAGCGAGGCTATCTACTTTGGTGATCGAACAAATATCAAGAAAAAGTAATTGTGATCCTGAATATATGTAATATGGTCGACTGAAAGACTTGCACCAACTATTCTTGAATAATTACATCGAAAACTTCCGACAGATCTTTACCTTTTATCTTTTACTTGTTTCGGTCATTAGACTGCAGCCATGTTCGGGCAGCGCCTTGAAGAATTTTAGTTGAACGAATCGACCCTTGTATTTATTTTGACAGTCTCTTTACCCAACCGCTGTTACCAATACCAACACATACACACAAATGTATATGTATTTATATTTACATACGACGGGCTTCTTTCAGTTTCCGTCTACCAAATCTACTCACAAGGCTTTGGTCGGCCCAGGGCTATACTACCCAAGGTACCACGTTGTGGGACTGAACGCGGAAACATGTGGTTGGGAAGCAAAACTCATACCCACATCCATGCTTAATTTGATTAATTCCACACCAAAGTTAGATCAAAATTCAGTAGTCTATATATATATATATATGTGTGTGTGTGTGTGTGTGTGTGTGTGTGT
>NC_068986.1:64929407-64931353 GCF_001194135.2 Octopus bimaculoides | reverse complement strand
ATATGCATGTGAGTCTCCGTGTCTGTGTTTATCCCCCCACGACCACTTGTCAACCAGTGTTGGTGTGTTTGCGTCCCTGTAAATGAGCAGTTCGGCAAAAGAGGCCGATAGAATAAATACCAAGCTTGAAAAATAAGTACTGGGTCGATTCATTCGACTAAAAATTCAAGGCGATACCCCAGTATGGCCCAGTCCAATGATTGAAACAAGTAAAAGATAAAAATAGTTAAAAGATAAATCTACAGCTTCCAATGGAGAAAGAGTCGTTCATGTTTTTTCAAGAGCTAAGAAGTTAGAGAAGTTAGAAATGGAGGCGGTCTCAGACTTAACTTAATGAGTCCCCATGTCTGTTATGTTTCTGGTGCTTAAGTCAAGAACAATGGCATTGAGATACAATAAATTATCTGGTAGAATTCTTAACTGACTCCATTGGATTTATATTTTCTGTTGTGATATTTCAGTGTTTATCGATCTTTATTTTTCTTTCTCTTTGACTCTGTTTTTCCACATGATTATTAAAGTTGACTAATCACATAGTTTCAATCGTATTCCGTGTGCGATAATCATAAAAACGTTATGTTAATGATTAATATTGTGAAGGTAAGTTAATCATTCATCTCTTATAACGCTCTGCGATCACAGTCGCCATTTTTTTTATGTTACTCAATTTGAGAGGTGAACTAGAGGACATCACGAAATTAATTTGAACCTCAGTAAGAGACTGTAATTAAAATTGGACTGCTGACATAACAAAATGGGATATCGATGTTGAAAGCAAGAAGTAGCATTAGTGTTGACTGATATTATCCCCAAGTCTGTCGGGAAAGTTTACAGAACAATGTTTTTTCATGATTTTTTTTTTTACCCTTAACATCGAAGAGACGTCAGATCATTAGTTTTTTTTGTTTTTTTAATCTGTTTAAAATCTGACAGTTCAATATGCTCCAAAATATATTTTCCAAAAATCTATTAACTCTTTTCAAGACATTCCGTCTTTAGGTACAGAGATCTATGACACATATCTATATTCCAATTAGTTTCACTTTAACTTTCAGTTACTGTACAAATGGTGGGTTGTACTATATCCATCATTAGTCAAGTTTCAACCAATTAAATGTGAACCTTGCTGAACCTTCATTTGTTTGATAAAGCTTCTCACATTTGATCTCATCTTATCATACAGATCTTGCCAAATCATACAAGCTTCACTTTCCTGATATCTGTTTTCTGTGTGAAAGATATATCGATATAAAATTCTGTCTTCTGTTTTGATTCATTGATTATAAATTATCATGTTTTAGGAAGCTTCCCAATTATTATGCTTATTTTTATGCTGTACACAGAGTACAATTTAATAAGTGCGTAACTAGGGTAAGGAGTATATATATCTGGCCAATGTACCAATTATTATAATTATTAATGTTTGAAACTGTTGTATGAGCCTTTTAAGTTTTAAAAGTCGTTTGGATTCTTAGGAATATTGCAAATTGTTTAAATAGCTTCAAATGCCCATATGGCGGTTGCATAGAGCATAATCATTACTTATTTAGGACACTATAGCCGTACTTCACTTTCTAACTCGCAGATACAGGAGAAGATATTTAGGATGATGAAAAGTATACATCAGGCCATTTAATGAAAGTTATTTGATTGGAAAGAGAGTGGAAGAGTCAGGAAATATTTTTTTTTTTAAAGCCGTAAAAGAGGGATTGGAAAATTGTATTTTAAAAATTGTGTAAAACGTCAAATGAGCAAGGAAACAGAAATGAGGAATTCGGAAGAATAGAAGAAAAAAGAGTAAGATGAGTACATAATAGGGAAGCAAATAAATGAATGATTGGATTTATTTGTTCAGTTCTTTTTATACAGACTTATGAGGAAAGGCATTCTAGCTATGACCATCCTGGTTTTTTTGCTTGTATGTTTTTTTGTTGATTTTTTTTTTT
>NC_068986.1:64927847-64929397 GCF_001194135.2 Octopus bimaculoides | reverse complement strand
TGGGGGGGGGGCGGTTCAGATGCTGTATTTCTCAGATTCCAATGTGTCCTTCTTTTTTTATGAGGCACAGAATGTTATTTAAAAGTGATTTGGCTACTATTCCTACAAGCGACCTCTGAGGATACTTCATTTCTGTTGGGACTAAAAGAGTAGTGAGAGGGGATATAGGGGTTGTGAGTGAGAAATATGGTGAAATAGAAAAAAGCATTTACTGAAAAGATTGTAACTGTATAAGAGAGGGAAAGAGAGTGTAGGAGAGGGGAGGAGGGAGGGAGAGTAAGCAAGAGAAAAAAGATGGAAAGATCTTTTTAGATGAGAGGGGTAATATAGAAACCATAAGAAAGAGACAGTGAGCTGAAGAAGGGCTGACTAGATAAAAGGTAAAAATTAGTGGTGGAGAGTGAGGCAGAGAGGATTAAATGTAAAAAAAAAAATGATTGAAAAAGTTAAATGCAGATTCAGAGACAGAGATAACAACACTTCTGTTAGTGGTTATGGTGGGTGATAGCACTCCGATGATATCTGGAGGGGAACAAAGATTAAATGAAGCAAATGACTTAAAAATATTTAAAAAAAAGAAGAAGAAGAAGAAGAAGAAGAAGAAGAAGAAGAAGAAGAAGAAGAAGAAGAAGAAGAAGAAGAAGAAGAAGAAGAAGAAGAAGAAGAAGAAGAAGTGAACTCGCTTTGTAGTTTCATTTTTTGTCTTTTTGATTTTTTCTTTCTTTTACTGTCTCTTAAGGGACATTTTTTTCTGGTCTTACTTTACGCATGGTTGTTGTCCGCGGCCATTAGTTTAAAAGTATTTCTTACATTTTACGGTTTGCGAAGTCAAATAATAATAGTAATATTTTACATTATTAACAGAAAGTCAGATGTTAATAGGAAAATCGTTGTAAACGATTGACATGAGCTCAGGTCATAATTGGTACTTATTTGATACAAGAAAAACCGACAAGATCAAACCCAATGGAATTTGAAATAAAAATTGAATGCACGAAGTTAAAAACAATGATGCAGTATCCACTAGTCTCTGCACTGCTCCTTAATGTTGCACAATTTACAAGGCTACAAATTCATGGAAAACGTGAAGTTAGTTGATTCAATGTTCACATTATTATTGGTACTGGGGAGCCGGCGAGCTGGTAGTCTCGTTAGCACACCGGGCGAAATGCTTAGCAGTATTTCGTTCGTCTTTACGTCCTGATTTCAAATTCTTCGAGGTCGACTCATCGTGTCGAGGTAGATAAGATAAGTACCAAAATTGGGACAATGCTAAAAGACGTAGCTAAATACCACAAAGCCGCTTATTAAGCATTACAAAGTTTTTACCAACGCTTTTTTCCCAGTGACATGAGGAGCATTAATGACTCTAGCAATTATTTGAGTCCATAATGATTTCTAAAATTGAAAAATAAAAACACGAATATGAGGAAAAAGAAATGTAGAATATATCAGCCCTAGAACTGGACTGACACTTTATTTTATCGACCCTGAGACACTGGAAGTTTTTGCCGTAATAACAATAAAGTATAAGCGGTAATTAAATGAAT
>NC_068986.1:64925688-64927330 GCF_001194135.2 Octopus bimaculoides | reverse complement strand
TCTGTCTCCCCCCTCTCTGGATTGTATTGAGTCATCCCATAAACAATACGGTTTTTTATACTTCTTTTATTTTTCAATGTTAAGATAAACAAAGTTCTTTTTTAACCTAAAAAAAAATACTTTCCTCAATTTTCTACAATGCTCTTCTATCTATCTGGTAGACATGCAAAGCTCCTCTTCCAAAATTCACTTCGTGATGAAAAATACTCCTCCCGTACTCTTCTGACTTCGTCTACAGAATTCATATTTTTCCGTCCAAATGATTTTGTAGACGGCGGAATAAATGATAATCAGATGGGGCAATGTCCAGCAAATATGGTGGGTGGGGCATCGTTTCCCATTCAAACTGCTCCAGCCTTTGGAATGTCATCCGCGTTGTATGTAGTCGAGCATTATCTTAACGGAAGAACACCTTTCGTCTTGAAACCAAAGATGATCCTTTTTCTTCTAGCGCTGACTTAAGACATTCAAGCTGCTCGTAGTAGATCTCCTTTGTTAACGTTTGGTTTGGGTTTAAAAGTTCAAAGTGGACTAAACTTCTCATATCCCACCAAACGGACAACAACACCTTACGTGGGTGAAGACCTTCTTCAGCCTGAGATGCTGGTATTTCTCCTATCCCTACCCACTGTCTTCGGCACTTGATATTTTTATAGGGAACCAATTTCTCGTCACCAGTCACTATTCAGTCAAAAAATGGTTCATTCGTGAGGCGTGACAGCAAAGAAGAACACCCATTAACTCTGCGCGCGATTTGACTCTGAAAGTTTGTGAAGAACCCATTCACGCAATTTGCTGACTTTTCCGATGGCACGCAGGTGTCTATGAATGGTTGACTGACCAAATCCAAGCTTTTCTGCTAGTCCCTCAACAGTTACGATGGGATTTTGTTCCACCAGGGTTTGCAGAATGTCCTCGTCAAGCTCTACAGATCTCTCAGGACGAGGCTTGTCTCCTAGGCTGTAGTTTCCGGCTCAGAATTTCTGAAACTAACATTGACACTGGCTTACGCTTATTGTCCGATCCCCATATACTTCATTAATATTCCTCGCACTTTCTGTTGAACTCAAAGAGCAAAATATGCCGAATATGCTCCTTTGTCACTTCCATTATAGCTTTGAAAAAATAACTGTTAAAATCGAACTGTACTTTTCAAAACTTGCACTAAGAATAAGTACAAGGTAAAATTACTACCTGCTTTTATAACAAGTTGATGTAGGTAGCTTATCCCGTCCCCTGCCGGCTTTTAGCTCATGCAATTGAAAAAACTGCATTATTTATGGGATGACTCAATAAATGTATTTCAAAGCTTCAACTTTCTCACGTTGGATCACAATGATTCTACCTGAGAACTGCTTAATGTTAGACGTGTCTGTGCAATACTCTGTAACTCGTTAATTTCACAAGTAAAAATTCAGTTGGTCAAACAGCTGAATGCGCATTGTCGGCACCAACAGAGAACCTACCACTACCGTTTACGAGGGAAAGGTAAAAGACAAAGTCGAAACTAACAGTTCATAAACTTTTGATATAAATGAACTGCAAAGTATATTGTCTGAACCTCGGAAAAAATGATTGCCTGAAAGTTGGACAAAAGCTGCCTAACCTGATAACAATCCATCAATAATTTTGACAGTCATCA
>NC_068986.1:64924615-64925588 GCF_001194135.2 Octopus bimaculoides | reverse complement strand
GTTTACAGCAGTGCTTGGAAGGAAGGTGTGTAGCATGTGATCATCATATTTGCCATGACAGAGATGGTTGTCATGGCGATACCTGCTCAGAAGTCTACGCAAAGTTGCAGAAAGTGTATGGAGAGGAGTGTATGAGCCGCACACTAGTGCACGAGAGGTTCAGACGTTTCCAAGATGGCCGAAAAATGTCGATATTCACGAACGTTCTGGGAGACCCGCAACCAGCAGAACTGAAAAAACATCGCAGATGTGCGTGCAGCTTTGAGGAGAAATCGTCGAATCACCATCCGTGAGTTATCAGAGGATGTGCAGATTAGTTACGGTTCAGTTCACTCCATTATCACTGAAGTTTTGGGTATGAGACGCGTGTCAGCCAAGTTTGTGCCAAAACTGCTTTCAGCTGACCAAAAAGACACTTGGGCTTCAGTTGCACAAGGTTTCTTTGATTCTGTCGAGAACGGTGGGAACATATTGGAAACTTTGCGTAGGCTTCTGAGTAGGTATCGCCAAGCTTTTGACAAAATTTGATGCAGATTCTCTGCTCAATTTTCTCTGTCATGGTCAATACAACGAGCACGTGTTACACACCTTCATTACAAGTACTGTTCTAAACAAGGGAAGTGAACTAGAACGTTAAAACTTAGTGCACATGCACAGCAGAGTTCAAGGTCAATCTATGCCAAGCAACTTTACTCTGCGTGCTTTAGCTTCGTTACTATGTCAACAGTCCGGATACTCATTGATCAGACCACATATATTCTTGAATACATGAATACATATGTATATATGTCTGTATGTGTATATATATATATATAGAAATATACATATAAATATATGTATATATACACACACACATATACACACACACATATACACACACACATACACACACATATATAATTAATATAGACAGTAGTTTACAATGTTTTACAAAAAAATAGGAAAACTATAATTGTCACTAAATATGAATCAA
>NC_068986.1:64922109-64924125 GCF_001194135.2 Octopus bimaculoides | reverse complement strand
TGTGTGTGTGTGTGTATGTGTGTGTGTGTGTGTCTGTTTGTGTGTCTGTGCTTGTCCCCCACCATCGCTTGGCGTGTTTACGTTCCCGTAACTTAGCAGTTCAGCCGAAGTGACCGTTAGAATAAGTACTGGACTTACAAAGAATAAGTCCTGGGGTCGATTTGTTCGACTAAATGTGGTGCTCCAGCAGGGCTGCAGTCAAATGATTGAAACAAGTAAAAGAAAATAAAAGAATAGATGTATGTATGTACGTATGTATGTATGTAAATTCTATTCTTTATTTTCTTTTACTTGTTTCAATCATTTGACGTACGTATGTGTGTTTGTATGTTTGCATGTATGTATGTATGTATGTATGTATGTATGTATGTATGTATACGACTATGTAATAGAATGTGCTCTTAATTCTTTAAGATGATAGGGTAGGATTTCAGGAAAATTTGGGTGCTATTTCTAGCAAGTCAAACGACCATATAGAGACCTCATCGCTACTGTTGGTTCGATAATCTTATATTTCCCAAAGGCGGGGGATTATCAGAAACTAGAGATCGATTGATTAAATAAAATTCTTGTCATATGCAATTATGTTTATTTAGATTTTAAGTATTTTTCAGGTACTAAAATCGATTAGATCGAACATACACTAAAAAATTTACTTTTGCGCCTATTTTTAAAAATGTTATACTTTTCACTTTCATCTCATTACTTTTTGATCTTCTCTTCCTCTGCAATTGAATTCCATTTCATCCATCAAGGATCGATAAAATATTTGTTTCATTGTTACAAATCTATATTTACTTACGAAGGAAAATAAATCGTGTTGATGTGTCCAGTGTTGCATTTAGGCATAAGCCAAAGAAGCTACAGCTTAAAGCCTCATCGTCTATAAATAGTTCTAAACAGTTGTGTACTTTACAACACAACAATGTACTTTTTCATAATGGAACAACAAATACACATATGATCCACTTTTTACGAAACTGAAAACAGTACGTGAAATAACTGGATGAAATAAACATCAGAGATGCTTTGCCCCACTCAGAAACTGCAGGACTTACTCAGAGGTTTTGCAAGTTCTTCTAAATCTTTTGCATTGCTGGAAACCTTTCCATGGGGCAACCATACCAGTTAGGAGACAAATTGTATCAATATGCTCTTTTTACCGTCATATCTGCCCATCCACCTGGATTGTTCTATCTGTATTAAGAATTAAGTCCCAGAAAATGGTGATATGATCAATCTCAGTGGCTGATTGGAGAAAATGTTCATACCAGTTTTTAGTTGTTCCTTTCCCATAATGCTCGCATAATATCCAGTGTAGACGTTGCCATATTTAGTTATATCTGTTTTTACATTCCTTAGCAACCATCAAAGAATATCCAGAGACGAGGTGGTCGATCATCTCTACTAGGGTGCCACAACCTACACTTTCAATCTGTCCCATTTCTAAGTATATTTGCCATGTACTTCTCGAGATTTTTGCTCACCATTCCCGGGGCTCCGATAATTATTGGTACTACTGCTACCTTTTTCATCGACCACAACTGCTTAATTTCCCAAGCTAACCTGTCATATCTCTTAACTTTTCTTTCTTCCTTATCGCATACCTTGTTGTCAGCTGGACACGATATATCTATGATCCAGCATAGTTTGTTTTCTTTCTCAATTAAGACTACGTCCGGCTTCCTATTCTCAATCTTATGGTTGCACTGAATCATCATCCTCCTCCTCATCATCATCATCATCATCATCATCATCATCATCATCATCATCATCATTATTATTATTATTATTTTATGTTTGACTTTTGTTTTGCATTTGTACAAGTTGGATCCAAGTCTCACCCAGAGACCTCAAGAGACAACAAGTTAGAAGTTCATGTAGGTGTTATGCCTAGGGTACCATATATTTGGATTTGTACAGTTTTGTTCAAGTGAATGTTTAAGAAACCATAAGAAAATTATGTTTGCTTTAAAATTTGAGATCACATAGACAGTATTTTACGTAGGATATGGG
>NC_068986.1:64915365-64916333 GCF_001194135.2 Octopus bimaculoides | reverse complement strand
TATTATTATTATTATTATTATTATTATTATTATTATTATTATTATTATTATTTTCTCTTTATCACAGGTTTTGTTGGAGCTCCTGGAGTCTTGCATGCGTAGCGGGCTTACTACCTCAGTCTACGGTACCACGATATTCGTTCTTTTCAGCTATCTAATACATTCCTGATTATTCTGGTCGTACCAAGGAGACAAATCTTTTAAAAGAGTTCTACTATGCACCCTATTCCAATTTCCTTTATATTCCACTTGATACCTTCTGATACTGTTCCCAAGGACCCAACAATAATTCGCACTATCTTCACCTTCTTCATTTTCCATAGCCGAGCTATTTCCTACTTAAGAAGGTTGTATCTATCTATCTTTTCGCCTTCCTTCTTGACTATTCGTGGGTCAAAGGGGCATGCAACATCAACTATATGGCATATGTGGTGCACCTTATCCACCACCACTAGGTCCAGTCTGCTATGCTCTAGCACCTGATCTGTTTGGATTGGGAAATCCCAGTAGATTTTGCGAGTCTCTGATTCCGCCACTCTGCGATTTGTGCTCATACCACGTTTTACCACTCTCTCTAGCCCCCACTTATCGCACAGTTTCCAATGAAGTATTTTTGCTACCTGGTCGTGTTGCCGCAACTTGCAGTAGTTTTCGGCAAGTCTAGGGCATCATCATCATCATCATCATCATCATCATCATCATCATCATTATTATTATTATTATTTTTATTTTTATAACGTGCTTTCACTTCACTACCGAGCGCAGCTCTGTGTGCCTTGGGTATGTGCTGTGGTTTGCTGTGGTGCGCTTATGTTTACTGTATTGAAAGTGTTTTGCGTAGAATGTGTGCAGTACCCAGTAGTGCAATTTTCTGTATGTTATATATATTTGTAAGTCCTGGTGTTTTTGTTATGTATTTGTCTGAATATTTTTTTATTATACCTAAGGCACCTACTATGATAGGAATT
>NC_068986.1:64910066-64913366 GCF_001194135.2 Octopus bimaculoides | reverse complement strand
TTTCTAGCGTATAATTTTAGGTCATCCATATATAAAAGGTGGCTGACTGTTTTGCCGTAACATTTGTATCCGCATCCAGTTCTATTTAGCAATTCAGTTAAAAGTGTGAGTGCCAGGCAGAACAGGAGTGGAGAGAGCGTGTCTCCCTGGAATATTCCTCTTCTAATGGGGATGGCTTTCGTTTTCACAAGTCCCTCTTTTGTTTGGAGCTGTAGCACTGTCTGCCATTTGTTCATTGAGTGCCTTATGTATTTTATAATAATTGGTGCCACCTTGTTTATGGCTAATCATTATTATTATTATTGGGGAGCTAGCAGAGTCGTTAACCCGCCGGACAAAAAATGCCAAGCATTATTTCGTCCGTCTGTACATTCTGAATTCTAATTCTACCGGAGTCGACCTTGCCTTTCCTTCTTTTTTGAGTCGATAAAATAAGTGTTTCTGGGGTCAATTCGACTACCCCCACCCACCACCAAATTTCAGGCCTTGTGCCTTCAGTAGAAATGGTTATTATTAGTTCTGTTATTATGTATGTACGTATACATGTTTGTACGTATCGTGACTATACTCTCACAGTCACACGAACACACTCACACAGAGTTGTGTTAACGTGCAACATATGTAGCTACAGTCATTGCTAACATGTTGATACTAATATTACTGTTGTCAATTCAATAGTTTTTGTGGTTGGTAGTTGTGATGGTGGTGGACAGTGATGGTTGGAGTAGTCAACATACACTAGCGTACTGCATTATTTCATTTTACTGCATTTTCTTTTAGATAGAGTTGCTTAACTTGTTCATACTACTGTTGCTAACGATATTAATAATTCAAGAGTTGGAGGGGTGGTAAAAGCGGTAATTGTTTTTGCTTTGGTGGTTGTGTTGGTGTTGGCGATAGATGGTGTTAGTGGTGGTGAATTTGATTTATACGTGTACAGACAGACAGACAGACAGACAGACAGATAGATAGATAGATAGATAGATAGATAGATAGATAGATAGATAGATAGATAGATAGATAGATAGATAGATAGATAGACAAACTCAAACAAATATTTACCTTCTAGAATTCCACTCTATACTCTTATATTGACGTATACAAAAACACTTGTATGCACATGCACGCACTGACACACACACATCTGTATGTATGAATATATGCATGTATGTATGTATGTACGTACGTACGTATGTATGTATGTATGTATGTATGTATGTATGTACGTGTATATGTATGTATCATGATTATCATTTTTCAATTTATTAACTTTACTTTGATCTTGCCTAAAACTCCAAGAAACGGCATTTTAGCTACGAAAAACGTGTAAATTTGAAATTGTAAAAATTTATCCGATTAAGGGCGAAATTACAGACCGTATCCTCAAATTAGTGGTCATACATTACAATTTCTGCAAGCGCAAAATTTCGTAACCTGAGGTGGCTGTAATGCCGAGGACATATGTATGTTTGTGATTGCATGCATGCATGCATACACACACATACACACATATATATACGTGTGTGTGTGTGTGTGTGTGTGTGTTAGTATGTGCATGTGAATGAGTGTGATGGTGGAGATAAAGACAGCAGTTATGTCACCGCTCACGTTGTTGTTGATGATGATGATGATGATGATGATGACGTGGTGGTGGTGGTGGTGGTAAGAGCTGAAGAAAGGAAAAAGATATGTGAATGACACCAACTTTTAAAATATGACATGATGACTCATGCTGCTTTTCTCTGTGTCTTTTACTCTGTATTGGATTTATTTCTACCTCGCCCTCTTACCCTGTTATATATCCACACACACTCATACACAGTCTCTCTCTCTCTCTCTCTCCCTCCCTCACTCTCTTGTCTTTCCCCTTTTTCCCTCTCTACATTTACGTATTTTTCGTTACTCTCTTTTTTTCTCTCTCTCTCTTTTCTCTCTCTCTCCTTCTCTCTTTCACAGACACTCATACACACACAACCGCCATCCTTTTCTGTCTTTCTTCTTCGTTTTCTTATCCTCCGTACTTTTTTAACTTACACTCTCATTTCCAGAATAACTGAAAGTTCGTCAGTTCGAATCCAGTTACTGCGTTGTGTTTTTGACTATCCCGTTAACGCTTCATACTTCAGAATATTGGTTTCAAATTTTGGCACAAGGCCAACAATTTTAGGCGGGGGTAAGTCTATTACATCGACCCCAGTCTTCAACTGATACTTATTTTATCAATCCCGCAAGGATGGAAGGTAAAGCCAGCTTCAGCGGAATTTGAACTCAAAACCCTTAAGACGAACGAAATGCTGCTAAACATTTTGCCCCGGCGTGCTAACGATTCTGCCAGCTCGCCGCCTTCATACTACAGAATAATAACACTTCACAAGGTAAGCCAACGTAGGAGGCGCCTACGTGGTCGTACGAACTTTTGGAATTAGCAACCAAATCTCCATCAAATCGCATTTTACTGTCATAAAAAGTATAAATTTGATAATGTAGCCTTAGAAACGCAATATCTAAGAGAACGTAGTGGTCATCATTGGAAGATTTAATTATAGATCCACTCAACCAGGGTTGACTTTGATTTACATAACAAGGAAACATTGAGCAATGTAAGCCATGATAACTATAGCGAAAATGTGATGATGGTGGTTGGAATGATCTTGATCATAGGGCTGCAGGATCAAAGTTGTCCCAGTGTTAATGAAACAGAACCTTCAACGAGATAAGTAACAAAAGTTCTGTAGACTATATACGCCCCGATAGAAAGAAGTTGTCTGCAGGAGACTGTTGTCCTATCCAGGGAGTGGATATTTGCCTCCCATTCACAAATAATTCTATGACAAACATAGGTTTACTGGATCAAGATGACTGTGGCTAAACAACAACAATAAATAACGTCGCAATAAATATTGTAGGTTTATAAAAAGGATAGTCACTACCTTTTAATCATTCTTTGTGTCGTATTCTTTCTTTTCTGCGTCTCTATTTCTCTTACATTCAGTTGTTTCTTTCTTTTCCCCCTTTCCCTTTTAATTTCACCACTTCATTTTTCTTTATTTGTTCCTCTTCCATACATACAGCCTGCCTTTCTTGCTTTACTTGGTTAACTTTCGCTTTCACTTTCTTATGCTTCACTCCCCATTCATTCTTCTCTTTCTTTCTCTCTCTACTTCATACGCATGCACGGGCGCACACATACTCACACACACACACCCTCATACAAACACACATACATCTATATTCAAATATGCGTGTGTGTGTGTGTGTGTGTGTGTGTGTGTGTGTATGTATGCATGTATGTATATATAT
>NC_068986.1:64906822-64909669 GCF_001194135.2 Octopus bimaculoides | reverse complement strand
ATATATATATATATATATATATATATAATATATATTCATATATAATATATATTGTATATATAATATATATATATAATACATAGTATAGTATAATATATATAAGTGAAAAAGAAAGAAAATCACAAAATAAGAAAAGTAAAATAGACAGAGGTAAGAAGAGGGAGGAATGGAAGGAATATAAGAAATTGAATAAGAGGAGGAAGAGGATAACTGAATGAAGAAATGAGAGCACTGACGAGGAAACGCTTAAAATGAATGCCCTAACTCCACACAAAAATTCTAGGAATCAGAAGAGCCATATGTGGCCTATGGTGGTGATATCTGGAAAGGAACTTTTTCTCGTGCATACAGGGGCTGAAAATTTCCCACTTCTTGTTGAGATGAAGCTTGGCTTCCGCAAATGCCCTAAAATTATTCTCTTTTCAGTTATGCATATCCTGCTAGCCTTTATTCATGATCTGGATTTTTCAACCCTAATCCAGTTGATGTCAAAGTCTGTAGCGTTTTCTTTCAATTGCTAAATATAAATTGCAAATTTTGAGTTATTCCATCTCAAATTTTATTCCATGCAAATTTTGAGTTATTCCATTTCCCTGCCCGTTGCTTTCATTTGTTGACTTTAACAAAATTTATCTATGTGCATAAGTTTTATTTTCAAAACATTTCACTTATTTGATACTATTTGAATCATCTCTCTTGCTCAAATTTTTAGATTTTAAGGCACCTAAGACAGAGTTTTTATTTCCATTTTCAGTGATGTTTATGATGCAGCACACTCTTTTTATGTATTTCTCTCTGTGTATACATGTGTGTGTGTGTGTGTGTGTGTGTTCATTTATTCTTTTATTCTTTTACTTGTTTCAGTCATTTGACTGCGAACAATTCGATCTCAGGACTTATTCTTTGTAAACCTAGTACTTAGTCTCCTTTTGCCTAACCGTAAAGACTCCAACATCGGTTGTCAAGCGATGATGGGAGGGGGGACAAACACAGACACACAAACATACACACATACATACATACAAACATACATACATACATACATACACACACACACACACACACACAAACATACACATATATGTATATACGACGGACTATAGTAGAAGACACTTGACCAAGGTGGCGCATAGTGGGACTGAACCCGGAACCATGTGTGTGTGTGTGCATCTTTTACTTGTTTTAGTCATTAAGCTGTGGCTTTGCAGGAGCATCGCCTTGAAGAGATTTTAGTCGTATAATTCGACCCCAGTACTTATTTATTAAAGCCTAATACTTATTCAATCCACTTCTTTTGCCGAGCCACTAAGTTACAGGCACGTAAACAATACCACTGCCGCACAGTGGGACTGAACCCGGACTGCAGTTATTAGACTGCAGACACGCGGGAGCAGCGCCTTGAAGAACTTCAGACGAACAAATCACCCCCTGTATTGGTCCCTTTTGTCGGGGACTTAAACAGGGACTGTCAATCGGTGGCGGAGCAGGGGACACATACGAACACAAAGACACACACGCATATTGCTTGACAACAGGTGTTGGCTTGCTTACTTAAAAGATGCCGATAGACGTTAAAAGTAAGTACTAGTGTCATTTTTTTTCTTACCTAAAACCTTCAAGGCGGTGTCCAAGAGACTGAAACAAGTATGGATGGAAGTCAACGATGGAAAGTCAGAAACGCCATTGACAACGAAGCACATCTGCGAAGATAGAATAATCAGAATGTATGTTTAAGTATATTTATTATTACTATTTTATACATCTAATGGAATGACATACTTCCTTATATTTTGCTCAATCATTAGAGGCAAGAATATACGCACTGTTACACACACATGCATGCATATGTGCACACTAATGTAATGAACAGAACTTATATATTTTGTTTCTTATTTCAACCTGGAGATGAACTCACGACTCATGTGAGACTCGTGTCTGCCGAAGATCAAAGAATCAAGAACGTTGAAGTGAGACCAGTTTGAATGATGGACATTCTGGGGTAAGGATTTAGGAGCAAGTAAGCGAGTACTTCAAGTGGACCGATGAGGTATTGTTCTCTGGAAAACCAAGTTATGCTGCTATCAGTTCGGATTGCTTTCTAGAGTTATTTGACAATTTCTTGAGTACGCGGTAACAATTATAAGGTTTACTATACAAAGTGACTCCGGTTGGTAGCGATGGAATTCGTTGTTCAAATTACATTACACTGGGTACCAAACATTGAATTATCAATTTTATAATGCATTAGAAATGATATTTAATAATTATTATTTATACGAGATTTAATCAAGTAGGCACTGATTACCTCGACAAACCAAACGACATATCTTTGATACACATAGAAGTATACACATAGAATTATACAGACACATACATGGACGTACATACATACACGCACATGTACAACAACTGTCTTGATTATGTGGGCGTGTGTTTTTTGTTTGTTTTTAATTCTGAGTTGCGTCGTAAGTAGCAGAAGCGGTGTATACTATATGTGCATGCGTGCGTGTGTGTGTGTCTGTGTGTGTGTGTGTGTGTGTGTGTGTGTATGTGTGTGTATTAATACGCATGTATGTATGTGCGCATGTGTAGGTCTGCATATGCATATTTGTGTGTATATATTGCAAAAGATAAATGCATGAATATATACAACCACAAGTACATACATATTTTCTTACGTACATCATATTTCCACATACATTTGTAGAGGTATATAATATGGCCTCAGACTCACACAAATGCACAGTAAGCCAGAGAAGCTGTGAGAAAAATGATGGATTTATTATTCTCGATATCTATGTAAATAAATGTGTCTGTATATATATATATATACATATATATATATAT
>NC_068986.1:64896912-64906452 GCF_001194135.2 Octopus bimaculoides | reverse complement strand
AGAAAAGTGAAGGGACATGCGTGTCAGGAAATAACTGAGATAACCCAACATCGTTCGTACAAATAGAAATATTAACCAAACCACAACTGCAAAACCAACGCAATAAATATATGCATGAAGCAAAAAAAAAAACAAAAAAAAACAGAGAAGCGGATAATGGTGGGAATATCTAAAGGGAAAGGGAAGCAGAAGATTGGGCAATAAGAAAGTCATGAGTAAATATATATATATATATATGACTTTACACACACACATGTATATATAATTATATATAAATATACATATACGTATATATATATAGATAGATAGATAGATAGATAGATAGATGTGTGTGTGTGTAATACATATAATATATGAGTATATGCATATATACGTACATGTATATATATGTGTGTGTGTGTGTGTGTGTGTGTGTGTGTGTGTGTGTGTGTGTTTGTGTGTGTGTGTTTGTGTGTGTGTGTGAGTGAGTGTGTGTATATGTATATATACATACACACACAAATGAATAAACGAAAGAAGTCGAAGTGTGAAGAAGAGATAGATAGATAGATAGATAGATACGTACGTACGTACATACATACATACATACATACATACATACATACATACATACATACATACATACATAGGTAAAATAAAAGGAAGAAGAAAAGAGAATGAGGAATTGCGAAAAAGACAGACAAAGAGATATATACCATATTCACAGTATCGCGAGTAACCCCAAGAGAAAAGACACGACATATTCCCTTACGTAGCTTGTGACTCACTGCTATCGCTGTCAGTTGGTCATTTTGCACAACGTCAACAGACGAGGAGCAAATGAAAGCAATGGCGACGGTAAATAAGAAATGTGTCGAGGAAGACTGAAAGAAGTGACATTTGTGTAAAAACAGGAGGGAGAAGAAATGCTGCCGCGTTGGAGAAGTAAAGTACCTTAGACTGTCTAGTAAAGTTTCTCAGGGTTCTAAGTTCACATTCAGCCAGACAACCACGAATCTGACTTTCAGCAATTAGTGAATCGATAAAGTGAGTTCCAGTTGTTGTTTAACCCTCGGTCGATTCTGAGTAGATCCATAGTCAAATGCATTCCAGCTATGAACATCCTGTCTTGTTAAATTTCTGTTAGTCTGACTGATGGCTTCGACACTGAGCGTTCATGAACGTCGGACTTATTAAATTAATTTGTAGGTGGCTGTATACAGACACGTATACCACCAACCCCACTCACATCCTGAACGGAGTGGGTGTATGGCTTAGTCGTTGTGTTTTTGAACTCATGGTTGCAAGATCGTGGCTTTGATCCCGTAGGATGCATTATGTTCTTGAGCAAAACATTTCATTTTACGTTGCTCTACGATCACTTCGACATCTGACATGTGGCACACCGTGAACCTATTCAGTTAAAGTCAATTTCATGGAGGAAGTGAGCTAATGAACAGCACAAGCATTTGAACACTACAAACAAATCATTTATGCAGGTTCTTCGACAAAAAATTGGAGAATCATCTTTCTCGGACTACGAGAGACTGCATTCATATCCTGAACATAATTCCCAAATAGAATCAGCTTCATAGTATATGATGAGACTTGACCTTTGAATTACAAGTACGATCGCTCTGACTGTCGCAATTTCCACAGATGTATGTATGTATGGGTCGATCAGAAGCTATGATGAAGAAACTTGCCCAAGATGACATGCAGTTGAACCTATCCCAGGAGTAATGTTTACGAAACAAACTTCTTAACCACTCAGTTATGCATGTGTGTGGTTACATTATCCATGATAGGCTCAATCGGTTGTCTATAATTTCATTGCATATGGCTACCTTTTACTTTTACCTTTTCTTTTGCATGCACTCGAATAAGGTCTCCGCTCTTCGAGTAACTTCTGTCTTTTCCCCCCAACTAATCAGGCAAGCTAAATACTGTTTCGGTTTCTTTAGTGCATTTAGATTTAAGAAACGTTGTCATGTAGTGAAGTGAAAACGGGGTGGATGACATTAACTTTCGTGATTCTTTCTTCCGTTTGATCGATGCATTAAATACCAACAATATGCCATGGGATTGAATGTCCTCAATATTTGAAAGAAATCGATATTTTAGTTAGGAGGAGAGATTGTAGAGCAGTCATGACGAGGGTGAAGAGCACTGAGTGTGTGCGGGGTGTATTTTCTCTTGTATTTTTAATTATCTTAAATCTTTCTATAAGGAAAGAGTTTGTTTCTAACAAAGATACAAAGCTTCATCCTTGGAATGTAAATGATAAAACAAAGTCACATGTTGAACTTCAGAAAATTTCGCGGAATTTTTTGAAGTGAAACACAACTCAATGATAAAAGCTAATTCTGTGTTTGAATACACTGTAATCTCTATTGAAAGTTGAATGAAGTGTTAGCGACAATCTTTCTTCTTCCCTTTCTCCATTTCTTTACCTGACAAATAGTAGAATGCGATTTGATGGAGATTTAGCTGCTATTTCTCGAAAGAAATGTTCAATTCACTTTGCTGTGAGATCACTTTGCTGAATGAATATACATAAACAGATATTTACACCCAGAACCACAGTTTAATTAATTGGCCAACCGAACACGAAGCTGATTGGACAGAAATATAATGAAACTAGTTGGTGTCCGTGGTTGTCTTTTGTTATACAAAAGCACATTCTCTTTGAAATTCTCACGAAAGAATTTGAACATGTGTCGGCAAGTCAAGTTTGGTTTGTTCTTTTCATTTAAGATTAATATATTGGGTTGTCTGGAAAGTTCGTGCCGATTTTTAAAGGAAAGAAAAAAGTCAATAAATACTTGCCATTACATTTTTAATCAACCAAATATGAACCATTTTGTTGCACAATGCGTCTCCATCTTTACTTTAACTTGAAAATACCCTCTTCCCAGAACTGAGGTGGTTTTATGGCAAATAATTCATCAAGGTATTTTTTTTTACGTCATCCAAGGAATTGAAATTTTTACCAGTAAGACTATTCTGCAGAGACCTGAATAAGTGGAAATCCGATGGAGCAATATCTGGTGAATATGGAGGGTGGGGTAACACATCCCTGCCGAGCTGCAGCAATTTTTGTCTGGTTCCCAAAGAAACGTGCGGTCTTGCATTGTCATGTTGGAAAACAACACCCTTCCTATTGGCCAATTCTGGACGTTTCTCTTGAATTGCTGCTTTTAACTCGTCCAGTTGTGTGCAGTATTTCTCAGAATTAATTGTCTGGTTACTTGGGAGAAGCTCATAGTACAGAATTCCTTTCCAATCCGACCAGACACAAAGCAAGACTTTTTTAAGGTGAAGACCCGCTTTTGAGGTGGCTAAGGGTGGTTCATGTCGCTTACTCCAGGATCGCGTTCTCTGAACATTTCGTTAGATAATCCATTTCTCATCACCTGTCACAATTTGCTTTAATAAAGGCGCGTTTTCATTCCGTTTACAAAGCGAATCACAGATGGAAATGCAATCCAAAAGGTTCTTCTCACTCAATCCATTTGGTACCCAAACATCGTAGCGATTTGTGTACCCAAACTTTACCAGGTGCTCATGAACGACGGATTTTGATAAGTTGAGGTTTTCTGCCAATTCTCGGGTTGTGGAATGTGGGTTATTCTCAATTAATGACTTGATTTGGTCATCATCTGTAGTGGATGAAGTGCCTGATTCGATCCTTGATAGCCAAATTTAAATTAACACTTCAACAGCACTTTTCTCACGGTAAAACAATAGTTTTTCTGTGACAGCAGTTTACATTTGTCAGATGCTTTAGCTAAGCAAAATAATGTCTTCGCCACTTGACCCTTCTAACCTCTTCTATTTCACCAAAAGCTAGAATTAAGATAACAAGTACCACCAACGAAATCCATTGTTCTCAACGATATATCTATCCTTCTGGATAGTTATAAAAACAAGAAGCCCCAAGCAAAAGTCAGTTAGTCAGTTAGTGACAACTCGAGTTAGTGAGAACCCGAGTTAGAGGAGCGACCATCAGTTTGTGAACGGACAGCTAGTCAGAGCCACTAGCAGGCAGCTACTGTAGACAAATGGTCAGAGGGAGAAAGAAGTTTACAATCAGCAACTATGAGACACGACTTCCCTCGACTCTACAACTTCCACTAGCTTAATTTCTTTTCTCTTACAACATCATTCTATCTCTATCTGTAACTACTACTACACAATGACGAGAACATAAACACAAACTATACAAGGAAAATCTACGACATCTATCTTTACTTTGCATGCTTTACGATTTTATCACCTACCCGTCGAGGCAAGGTATGTTGCAATGTAACGGTAAAATGAATATTTTCTTTACAACTTCAGTCACTGTTCTTTCATCTTTACATAATGGCAATCAACGAAGAACCAATCCTTACAAACTGATTACGACACCGACGTTCCATACTATTGTTTGCAAATTAATTTCAACCGTTACAAAAATAAACTTCTACCGTTACAAATTGGTGATCCCGACGTTGCACCATAACAGGCATCGATTACAAATTGATTACTCTACCGTTACATATATATATATATATATATATATATATATATATATATATATTCTTTTACTCTTTTCAGAGTATACACACATACATACACGACGAGCTAGCTTCCACACAGTTACCGACTACCAAATTCATTCACATCGCATTAGTCAGTCGAGGTCTGTAATATAAGACACTTGTCCGAGGTGCCGTGCAGTGGGACTGAACTCGAAGGCATGTGGTTGCAAAGTGAGTTTGTTAGCCACAAAGCCATGTCTGTTTGTCAAGCAATGTTACTGAGTACTTCATTCTTGGTATCACGCTCTTCAAAATCCCGGTCCCGGCTCACACTATCACCATTAACAGAGGTTTCCGTTTCGTAAAGCCAAATCAACCTGCTTGCATAATTCGGTCCGACCAAAACTCTCCCTACGACATCAAAATAGTTCGTTCCGCTCTTTATCTAGCAAACAGGCGAGTTCTTTTGGAATGTATTACAATCTGCAGGTCGTTGTGTGTGATATTAATTATTGTTCTGGCGAAATTGAAGGCGTCTTAAAAAAGATTCTGGTTGATGGAAGGTTAATAATATTCTGTGTCGAACTAGATAAATTTGCATTTGTTTTTGTTTTCGATACCGTTGAGCCATATGGCGATTGAGGTGTTGTTTTATAGAATGAATTTCAAGGACTGCTTTGTTTATTCTAACACCGTTTTATTTACTCTTCCAAAATCAGTTTATATGTACATTTTTGCGGTGGTGGTGGTGGTGGCGGCGACAAAGGATTGCCGATAAATTGATGCATCAAAACACAAAATATCTTCTGATATTTATTGCCTTCCAATTATTAGTCATTCGATAATTAGAGATCGATGAAATATGCTAGACAAAATACTGACTTCGATATCATCGACTTGAAAAAAAATTGAAAGTGGTGTCACAGCATGTCACAGTCCAATGACGGAAACTATTAAAAGAATAAAAAATATGAAAACACGAAAATGTTGGAAAACTGTGGAAATGGGAATTTGAGATGTTCATGCCTTTTTACTTGTAGACTGAGTTCACTGAGAGAAGAAAACTGAGTGAACAGGATGATGGGCAAGAAGAGAAAGAGAGAGAACGTGAGAAGAAGGGAGAGACGGGCTGA
Source organism: Octopus bimaculoides (assembly GCF_001194135.2). Taxonomy (NCBI): domain Eukaryota; kingdom Metazoa; phylum Mollusca; class Cephalopoda; order Octopoda; family Octopodidae; genus Octopus; species Octopus bimaculoides. The sequence continues at coordinate 64,900,814 of NC_068986.1, read as the reverse complement.
GAGAGAGAAAGACAGAAAGAGAGACAGACAAGGAAAAATAAGAGAACGACGGGAAAGTGAATTAATACGAGAGAGGTGAGAGAAAGAGAGAGAGAAATGAGAGGAGAGAGTGAGGTTTAGAGAAAGATGTGAATCAATGAGGGACAGCGAGAGAGGGAGAGATAGAGAGGGGGAGAGAGAGATTGCAAAGGTGATGAGTGATTGGTTGAAATGACGTGAAGATGAATTTGCATCCGGCATATGTCATCGCGAACATAGAAATACGATGTGGGGAGAGGGAATACAACCCACAGATGTCAGCAAGCAAGAGAAATGACACTCTCTTTTTCTCTCTTCCTCTTCCTTTTCTTTCCTCCCTGTCCCTTTTCCCTCTCTTTCTCTCTTCCCCCTCCCTTTTTCTCTTCTGCCTCTCTTTCTCTCTTCCATCTTTTTCTCTTCTCTCGTGTATTCCTATTTTCTAAAACTTCCTATTCTCTTTGCCTCTCCCATATACATCTTTTCTCTGTCACGCACATGCATTCACGTGCGCATGCGCACACACATACACACACACACACACAGAGGGAGCAACAAAAATACAAAGGAAAGTAGAAGAGGGGTGCTTTAAAGTGGTTTAAAGAGCGACACGTAAAGAAGGTCCAAGAGAAATAACTGAAGAGAGTGACATTGTCGTCTGTATTTATGTTTATTTCTAATTCTCCAGGTCAAACAGCATCCCGCAAGACTTTTCAAGCCGTTTATGATATAAAAGGCGTTCCAACCACAACAGGCACGTCTCTAGTATATGTAAGACTGCATTGATATTTCTCCTTCCTCGGCTTACAAAATATGTATGAGACATATAATGTTCAATTGGGATGGCCATCAGGGCCAGAGCTATGCTTGAACACCACTTTCGCAATGATATCGATTCTTGCATATTTGTAGGCCTATGATAATGTAAAAGACAGTTATTGTACGTAGGTCTTCACGAATATTTTAGACATCAAATTTGGGGTATATGTTTGTTTTCCCTTTGTTTAAGACCACAAAAGATGCCTGAGATAATGCAATCGGTTTAGTTCATGAAATATGTTTAACTGAAAGTAAATAGTGTGAAGACTTTTTCTTGGGGACAGCTTGCAAGCTAATGAAAAAAAACATGTAAATTATATTGTTTCACAGTGTTGCTTGCAACTTTGCCAACAGTAAGGTATGAAATAATCAAGGCCACAACATGGACATAAAGTCAGCACAAATATAGGTATTCGGTTAACAGCAGGTGAGGCAAAAGTTTCTCAAAGTATATCTCTCTCCATACACACACACACACACACACACACGTACACACACACACACACACACACACACACACACACACACACACACACACACACACACAAACACATACACACATCTATATTTTAGAATTGGTTGTCGAAGTACATATAAATCTGAAAACAATACCATGTAAATATGGATCAAAAAACCATTTTGGATAGAAAAAGTTGATGGTTCCTCAATATTTTCAACCCAATATTTACATAGTGTCATTTACAGCTTTATACGTCTTTCGAGAACCAATTCCAAAAATGAGTTGTTCCACGTTCTCTCGAAAGTTTATACATTCTTATGACGTCAGCAGTATACATGTGTGTGTGTGTGTGTGAGTATGTATGTATGTATGTATGTATGTATGTATGTATGTATGTATATATATATGTAAATGCGTGACCTAATGTTTAGGGTGGTGCGTACAGTCATCCAGCATACCCATTGCGATGAGTGTATCCGTCCACATAACATATATCATGTTTTTGTCATAGTATCGCTTTCTTTTCTACTGTAAGCACGTTAAACCCTGCGGACATTAACCCTAAATGGGAACACATAACTGCTCCATCTTGTTGCTTATATAATTTACTTTCGGGTAAGCCAATATCTTAGTGGTTTTATCATTAGGATTCGTTTATACATTATATATTATATATTTTCTATTTTTCCTGCTGCTGGAATGTTCATTAACAGACTTGTCTTCAAGAAAGTGATGACGCCTACTTGCTTTATTCTATAATCTGCCCACGCTGTGTCTGCGCCTTGCTTGATGTTAATTATTTAGCAGCATTGTGCATTGTTGCATTTATCTAAGATATTCTACGTCGGAGACGTTTTGTTTGTGCATTTTCACCATTTCTTATATATGTGCCGGGTGAAAATCACCTTCACTTAAGGAAGCAATAAAGCAAACCTATTTGTTTACTGCTATAATTAAATTTTTAATTGGACAGTCCTGTCTTCCTAGACCCTAACGTTCGGAACGTACCAGGAGTAAAACTGGAAAAATCCCAGAAAGGTTTGGAGTTTCTTCGCACTGTGATGAGCTGATGCATCTAGGAAAGCGCAAATTTTGTCAATAATCTGGGTTTCGGAGTCGATCTACAACCTAGACAGGTGACGGGCACTGTCATAAACTTAGACTTATGAAGGAGAACGCGCAAAACGAAATGCTGTTAACTCGATGTTAATGCTCGGTCTGATGATATCAACAGATTCTCCATATAACATTAACAGATACTCGGGGCCGGCTTTAACTAGAAACTGAGGCGCCTGAACCTATAATGACTATGTGGTTTGATTATGAGGTGGTTTCGAATCTTCACCCAGTGTCACTTGTAACAAAGCAGGCCTCAAAATTAAGTTTTGTGAATTTTTGATTCATCCCTAACTTTGCATATCGTTCCGTGGGACAGGATATTAGTCAAAGATAGAAACTCTGTAATTCCCGTAGAAACTCTATCACTCTGTAATTCCCGTACAAACGAAGTTTCGTCAGTTTCAACAACCGCAACTATAAGAGTGGCCCATTCTGAATAATGAACAGTAATGCTGACACTCAGTAATGCTGACACTCAAGTCGGTCAAGTTCCTTGTCCACATATTCACGCAAGGCAAAGGGTATATGTCATGTTTTGCAAATTACGGGTTTCATTTCAAAATTAACACTTAGTTTTGTAGTGAAGCTATTTAATATATCTAATTCGTCTTAAAAACATCGCGATAATTTGCTATAATATATTTGATAACAGGTTTACAGCCTTTAACTGGTGGATGTGTTTCCAGCTGAAAATTCGTCTTGCAACCAGTTACTTCCCAAAAGTATGGAGTCATCGGCAGGAATACTTATCAACAGCAGACAAAAATATCACCCATCATAAGCCACAGACACCTCAAAAACCACACGGTAAGATGCTTTTCCTTTTATGGGCAGATAATTTCTGTTACGAGTTTCAATTTTGACATATCAGGTTCACTCAACAAGTTTTCAAATGCGGTACAGCCGATCATTGAAGCAACTGATCCTTTGTTAACTTTCACTTCAATATGTCGACCATTAATCTCTATGTGTATCCTTAAGAGATTTGTTAGACAATTCCTTCGGACATCAAATATTTAATTTCCTAAATCTAAGTTGTCATCTGCAACTAACGTAGTTTCATCCACTGCTTCGCCAATGCTAATTTCATAAGGTTTCTGGTCCCCAGATATTTTTCTATGCTTCTGGGTCAACAGGCTAATGATGTGTGGTCATTTCTGAGATAAAAGGGAACAGAACATTCCTTGTAATGACAGGAATCAGGAGAATGTTTTCCATTGTAACAAAAGCAAAATCTTTGCTTTTGTTCCATTTTTTTTCTCTTTTTGTTCTGTTAAGTGGAGCTGGGTGTTCAACCAGGTTAAATTTAGGCTGGGGTAGCAAACTAAGTGATGAATGAGAAGCAACATCATTGACATTCTTATTATTTCTTTTCATTGCAAATACAATCTTTCAGTATTGATGAAATTTTTATTAAACAGTGGTTGGGACAATTACAGTGCAAACACAAATGCACACACAGATATATACATATATATATATATATATA
>NC_068986.1:64895582-64896828 GCF_001194135.2 Octopus bimaculoides | reverse complement strand
TATATATACATATATACAGCATATCTCCAAAGGTCTCGGGCACTTGTCATTGCCTCGGGGAGCCCAATGTTCGAAGGTCGTGCTTCACCACCTCATCCCAGATCTTTCTGAGTCTACCTCTTCCGTAGGTGCCCTCAACTGCTAGGATGTGACACTTTTTCACACAATTGTCCACATCCATTCGCAACACATGACCACCAAACCAACGCAGTCGTCTCTCTTGCACACCACATCTGATGCTTATTAAGTCCAACTTTTCTCTCGGGATGCTTGCACTCTGTCGAGTATGCACACTGACATTACACATCCAGCGGAGCATACTGGCTTCATTCCTTACAAGCTTACGCATGTCCTAAGCAGTCACGGCCCATGTTTCACTGTCATGTAGCATAGCTGTTCGCACATATGCATCATACAGTCTACCTTTGAACGAGAGGCCTTTTGTCACCAGCATAAGAAGGAGCTCTCTGAACTTTGCCCAGGCTATCCTTACTCTAGCAGCTACACTTTCAGAGCATCCACCCACACTACCGACTTTGTCATCTAGGTAACGGAAGCTATCAACTACTTGTAGTTTTTCCCCCTGGAATGTGACGAAAGCTGTTCTCTGCATGTTTTAGTGTTTATTGCTCCTAAGCATTTGCCGCACACAAAAACTATCTTCCCAGTTAGCCTTCCTTTGATATTGATGCACCTCTTATGTGTCCATAGCTTACACTAGGTACATCTTATGGAGTTTCTACCTACGCCTCTTCTACAGATTGAGCAGGGCCGTCTATCTGAAGGAATTTGTGGTTTGTCTGCTTTCCTAATTATTAAGACTTTGCTAGGTTGACTCTAGAGCCCTTCGATTCTAATCCTTGCTTCCGCACCTGAAACTTCTCCTCTAGTTCTGATAGTGACTCAGCAATTAGAGCAAGGTCATCAGCATAGAGAAGCTCCCAGGGGCATCCTGTCTTGAATTCCTCTATTACTGCCTGGAGGAATATGATGAATAAGAGGGGGCTGAGGACTGATCCTTGGTGGACTCCTGCCCCTACCCGGAATTCTTCACTGTACTCGTCGCCAACCCTCACCTTACTGACAGCATTCCTGTACATGGCTTGTACAGCTCTCACTAACCATTCAGCTATCCCTAGTTTCCTCATTGACCACCAGATAAGAGCGCACCGCGAAACAGCGGAGAAACTCAAGTTGCCGGTGTCAGAGAATATTATGATAATAGTAAGATAGAATTGGGCATTTG
>NC_068986.1:64889535-64895282 GCF_001194135.2 Octopus bimaculoides | reverse complement strand
AATTCTAACTGGGCCCCCACCTGCGGGGTCATGCGCTGTTTATCTTGATATGAGATCACCATGTCGCGCACATATGGTTGTGATGCATGTACCTGATGTACCCTTATCAGACGGGTAGTCATGATGGGTATAATGGGCTTCGTATATTTTGCCCCAGTGTTACATTGATGGCATGCACTGCTCTCTCACTCAATAATAATAATAATAATAATAATAATAATAATAATAATAATAATAATAATAATAGGAGGGACAAACAAGAGTGCCTGATAATCGATGTGGCAGTGATCAATATTTCATAAAAGAAAGAGAAACAAATATAGAGACCTGGGAATTGAGATCGCCATGATGTCTCAGCTGCGAGAATCAAACATAATGGTTGTTCTTGTTATCACCGGAGCATTGGGTTCAATACCACCCTATCTGAAGAAATATCCGAACACATTAGAAATGCTCTACAATCTTGGCGTATTGCAAAAATCAGCTTTACTTGGAACTATATGCATACTGCGGTCTTTGTTGTAACTTGTCAGACAGCACAAACCCCCGGCACACACAGTATCTTCAGTCTACATCACAATATTGGATACTGTGTGATGTCTTCAATAATAATTATAATTAACGCCAAAATTTGTGGTTTAACTCTCTTGTTCAGCTGTCAGACTAAAACGTTCAGTTAGCCCAGCGTATGTTTTCTGGAAATCTGCTCGTTATAGGAAAGCTAGTAGAGCCAAGCACAATCCATTATGGACCCCATTGAAGAAATTCAACATGGGACCAAAAACTGATTTATATCATTCAATAACTTTACTCCTAAGTAACCAATGCAGAACGCTAATTAAGGCACGATCTGGGGTGATTTTATACCACCGTTAGAGCCTGTGAGAGCGGTTTCATCTCCCACACACTCTTTAGCATTTTTCTGGAGCGTATCATGCGCGGCATTTTTGAAGACTATGTGGGTATATTCAACATCAGAAGGAGAAATATCACAAACTTAATATTTACTGAAGATATTAGAGGACTAAAAGGAAAGGAAAATGAATTGGTTCAGTTAGCCATTTACCTAGATTGAACTGCAAAGTTTGGGGTGGAAATCATTGCAGAATAAACCATGACATATTCCAACGATGCCATCACAGTAAACATCTCTTTAAAAGGACAGAAACTAAAGGTAATGCATTGGTTCAAATTCTTAGGGAAAATTATTGATATTGAATTACCAAGACAAGAAATTCTTGCAAGAGCTGCACGGATAAAACGAGGGTCCTTCGTGCACTGGTACTCTTCATATTCCTGTACGATTGCGCGACGTGGGTTTTATTTTATTGCAGGGCTACGGAGAAAGCTACAGATACTGGAAATGAGAAGCTACACAAACAAACAGGTTTGAAAAGCTATCCATCGTTTCGCATGTGAAGCTTGGCATATCAGTAAAAAGAATGTTCAGGTGTGATGATCATGTGACGAAGTCCATTTATCTTACCACAACCATTCTTCAAGGAATCGTGACACAAAAAGACAGTTTGAAAAAAAAACAGACTGATTTATACATATATAGACATACACACATATATGCGTGTGTGTGTGTGTTCCTCTTTGAAAAGTTTTATTACTGATTTTTCTTGCCTTCTTAATTCTATATATTCGGTTTGGAAAAATAGTTTTTAGATCCGTTATTCTGGCGTTTCGAGACATTCACCATATCATTTTCAAATTAATCGGTTATAATGGTTTGTAGCCCTTCTGTTCTACAGTATGTCATGAAGGATCTTGGAGATAAGCCCATAACTGATAAAATCTTCAACACCTATTTGCAAAATACAAACCTAAAACAAGCACACAGATACTTGATAGATAGAAAATATATCGTATTAACAGGAAGTTTACCACTGTATAATTTTAAACTTTGCACTGAATATTTTGTCAGTTATAAAATTATTCCTAAGACCCTTTGCTTCTGACCGCAAAAAGCGTAAACTACGCGCAATTATAAAGGTTGAATTTGAAAATGATGTGAGACTAATGGATTTGAGAACATAATGGGGATCTTTTTTAAAACGGGGGCCACATTTTTCATTAATGTTTTACGTAGTGTTTTTGGTACCGAAAGACTTTCAAACTTCGTATACTTATCTATTTTGTGTTATAGAATAGAAAAATATTTTTGTATTCGAATTTATTTCATGTAAAAAATTGTCTTATTTCGATAATTTCAACCAATCACTGACGTCCATTCAGCTGATATACATTAAGTGCCGACTACATAAACAAACGATTCTTCGTTTTATTTGCTTTTTTCATTTTAAATTTGCTTTAACCCTAACCCTAACCCTAACCCTAGGGTTAGGGTTAGGGTTAGAGTTAGGGTTAGGGTTAGAGTTAGGGTTAGGGTTAGGATTAATTGTTTCAGAATCGTTTGTTTATGTAGTCGGCACTTAATGTATATCGGCTGAATGGACGTCAGTGATTGGTTGAAATTACAGAAATACGACAACTTTAACATGGAATAATTTATGGATTTCTTTTTTTTTAAGAAGACTAAGAGAAAAAGATGTTTTATATGACACATTCTACCAGTGTTCCAAGTTTCAAAGTGTTTCGTTAATGAAAAATGTGGCCCCCGTTTTAAAAAAGATCCCATAATGGTTCCAATAATGAGAAAATAAGAAAAATCCTTTGAAAAAAATCAAAACTGAATATAGTCTGGGCCTATAATCACCATTTGTTGCTGAAGGTATATTTATCGGTTAAATATTACTTTTTTTTTAGCAAAATAATGTCCTCCACGAGAGATGTTTAACCAACCACTCTCGCTATACTCTCAGTATATAATGCTACCTTTCATAAACTGGGTGAAAAGAATAGAGCGAAAGCAACGTGACAGCAAGTTGCTGAAAGTCAACTGCGTACCACAGAGGAAGTATATATATTAAGAAATTTCAGAATGGGTTATATGATTTACGAAATTTGAATAGTCTGAAAGAAATTTGTTTTCAAACCACAAGAAATTAGACAAACACTGTGGTAAAACGTAATTATAGAAAAAGAAGAGATGACAATAAATTAGACGCATAAAAAATTTAATTCTTTATTACTTTTATTCTTTGTTTTTGTTAACGGTTATTCATTGATGAAAATGTATTTATAGCATTGAATTTGTAAGATATGCATCTTTAATCACAAATTCGTGAAATACATTTCATCTTAAACTGACCTGATTTTGCGTAAAATAGCAAGAAGCCATACTTCGAATTTATTTCGTCACTTTTTTACCCTTCGTGAGCGCTTATTTACATTTTATATGGCGCTATTTCTATGTACGCAAACGTATGTTTGTCGATCTACCAGAACATATTTTAGTGCTTAGGTATAATTGCATTATATTTGTGCTTTTCAGTATGTTTACTGTGTAAATGCATGGAGTGTGTTTAGCGATAAAATGTGACGGATGAATACATAAGGTCCAACCCACCCATCGTGACATGCATACTTACGACACTTATTAAGTGGCTTCCGACACCTATGGGCGGCTTGCAATGCCATTTTGGCAGCTCGGATGGGGGCCTACTGTGTGACTTAAGATACCTTCTACTTGCGATGGCGTTACTTATATTAGTCATGCGTTTATAGCTAACTTTTGCTTTGTTTTTGCTTGGGACTTTTTTTTTTTTTTTTTTTTTTTGTATTTGTGTCCTATATAGGGGAACTATTTCCGAATCAGATTTAGTAATCTCTTAGCAATTAGACTTCACATCGGAGTTACATACAGGACTTTTGGTTTTATTAGGTAGGGAGGGTTCACATTGTGCGGAGCGGAAGAATCGATAGACCAAGCAAAAATACCTTGTGGTGTTTTGTTATGATAAAAGAAGTACCAGACAAAGTACTGGTGTCGATTAAACACATTGATGCAGGTGCTCCGGCTTAATTTGAGTTCAATTACTGAAACCCGGATGATAATAAGAATAAGAATATATGGCACTCTTCTTTTGTATTCACTTCCATATTGCTTTGTTACATATTCTTTGTGTGTGTGTGTGTGTGTGTGTGTGTGTGTGTGTGTGTGTGTGTGTGTGTGTGTGTGTGTGTGTGTGTGTGTGTGTGTGTGTGTGTGTGTGTGTGTGTGTGTGTGTGTGTGTGTGTGTGTGTGTGCGTACACACAAACGTTGATGTCATTAGAATTTATTAACTTCTGAGAGAACGGCAAATAATTCTTTTTTGGAACTGTGGATCTCAAAGCTTATAAGGCTAGAAGTAATAACATAAAAATACTGGGTTGAAAAACTTTATTGGATACTTCAAGATCCCCTGTTCCAAAAATGGAACATAAAAATTTTTTTTGCCGGATCAATTATGGTCCAAATGTCAGTTGTACACGTACATGTATACATATACATACGTTTTGTGTGGAGGTAATGGTGTGTGTGTGTGTGTGTATGCGTGTGTGTGTGAGAGAGAGAGAGAGAGAGAGAGAAATAGTGGGGTAGAATGTTGATACAACAGGCTTAGGTTCAAAGATACAAATGACAATTAGTATGATATTAAAAGTAATATCAAAATTACTGAAAGAAAATATGACACAGGTCAATGTATGAAAATATTAAGTACACAAGATTATTCCCTTACAAACAACATCTAAATGTATTATTGCAGGCCTGACAGTAATATGAAATCATCTGTGCAAAGTCCTATACTCATCACAGAATGCGTTTTCGTTGCTAAGTGATATATTAATTGCATGTCATAAATGAGTCAGACAAAGTGAAGCTGGAACGTCGTCTGGTGGCGTTAGAACTAACTACTACAGTACAGTAATACGATGAGTTAATTCCAGAGCGCTAACTTGACTCGTTTGCAATGATGAAACAAAAATGGAAGGAAAAAACATGACCGGTGATCAAGAGTATTTGTAATTTTTTGTTGTTTTAGGCCATTTCTAATGTTTTATTTTTTCAGCAACATAAATCTCGTCAGCTGTGTCACAATAACCAGGGTGGACGGACAAGTCGTCCATCGGTTTCTCGTACAAATGAAGAACAGAACAGTAAGTTGTGACTGCTGCTACTGATATTGCTGCTGCTATTGCTATTTCTGCTTCCGCTTAGCCCCAGGCCAGTACCGATTGAGTAGGTCTAAAATCGGCCATGTCTATACCCTCTCCGTCCTCAAGTATAGCATGTATAAATTTGGACTATCCATTGTATTTTCCCTCTATTTAGAGGGTCATTTGTTAGTTGTTGCTTACAGAGAATGTAACAAAATAGACTTTCGAACAATTGGTTATTAGTCATAACAGGTGACGGAGTGAAAGGGAGATGAAAACCAGAGCCAAGTTCTTATATGTAGACGCTGGTGTGATAAGAAGTTTGCTCCTCAATCACATGGTTCCGGGTTCGATCCCACTGCGCAGCACCTTAGGCAAGTGTCTTCTACTATAGTCACGAGCCGATCAGAACTTTGTGAGTGGATTTAGTTCCTGATGGATGGAAACTGAAAGAAGCTTGTTGTATATTTCTACCACAAAAGACATTCTGATAATGAATTTATAACTTGTTTAAAACATTCTTTTTTAAATTGCTTCTTTTATACTTAGTAAAATTGTATCAAGTAATTTTCGCAAAGACTTTATATATATATATATATATATATATATATACTCAATATTCAATTTTGGGGGATTAATCGATATGCATATAATGCTGTGGGGTTACACCTGATTGATTTGGAAAATTGTTTTCCCAAAT
>NC_068986.1:64886163-64889117 GCF_001194135.2 Octopus bimaculoides | reverse complement strand
ATATATACACATATATACGATGGGCTTCTTTTAGTTTCCATCTACCAAATCCATTCACAAGGCTTTGGTCGGCCCGAGGCTATAGTAGAAGACACTTGACCAAAGTGCCACGCAGTGAGATTGAACCCGGAACCATGTGGTTGATAAGCAAGCTACTTACCACACATCCACTCCTGCGTTGATTTTCTATGTCTCCTTTTTTCAAGAACAGCTTGAAGTACTGGTCAACGGCACGGCATTGAAGAGCATAGAGATTAAAGTCGTAATTGAGAAACAGTTAGCTGACATGGTGGACTAACCATCTAGTTATTGGAAAAAAGTTACTGGTATCATGTTGATTTACGCTGGGTATCAAAATGCCGACATCATGACTGCTGCTCAATGCTCTACGAAGAAGTTTAAAGGCTGTAAGACATGACATAGACAGCTACTACGGTGACTACGAAGCCGTGGCCAACAATAGGCGTTCTAACTGCATCTGCACTCCGGATTTCATTCAAAAGCTGATAAATAGGGTCTTTAGGCGCAATTTAAACGGTTATCAGAAACTACTGGAAATTATCGCCAAACTCTGGTTAGAAAGGGTTGCTAGTGAAACACTATATATGATACGATTCATTCAATTTCGAATTTCACAAGATCATTGTCGAAAATGCACTGCAATTACAGCAGCATAATTAGGACGATATAAAACACAGTATACCTTCATTTCTTATAGTAAGTTAAAGCCTATACATTTATCAGTATAACTGATTTTAATTTACATACCAGGACACGTTTTATCAGCTTACAGTTCGGAGATGTAAATACAGCTATGGAATTTTGTGACCAAGGTTGTCAGGTAAGCGACCAAAAGCTTTCTCTCAGCTGCGGCGATAAAACTGTTTAAAAGTCATGTTTAAGTCAGATCATAATTTCACTCCATAGAACAACTGATGCTAGTCCCCGTATAAGTACTAGCAGAAAATAGTCTGGTTTTTTTTTTTATTTATTTCATGAGAAAATGCCTCTAAGCAAAAACAAAATATAGCAGAATTCAAGCAAAACGTTATTGAAGTTATCGAGATAACATACAACTTCGTAACACAGAGACATGTTTGTTCTGGAAAACCTCGTACAAACTTCGGAAAATGCGTAAAGTATGCCAACAAAGGTCATATTAAAAGTTGTCGGATAAATGCTTGAAAATCCAAGTTGGAAAATGCGTAACTTCTGAAGCCATCCGAATCAAAGAGTAAAAAAATGCAAAGAAGAACTGAATTTTTAATCATAAGGTTAGTGCCAGATGGTGCACAAGTTTCATGAAATGTTGTGATTTAGTACTTCAGCACAAAAGCCACCTGTTGATCTAGGTAATAAGCTAGAAGTGTTTCACCAGAATTTAACAGAAGAAATGCCATAGGCTGTCATGCATTGGCAGGATGGATGAAACAAACACCTTGTAATCATGTCTGTCAGAGAAGTAAATTGTGAACTAATTAGGAAAGAAAATAGCACGGCTAAAATCTAGTGGACATAAAAAAAATCGACTATTGCAGATAGTTGTTTTTAAGAGAAAAATTATAGTAACGGAATATTTTTCAAAAAGAATTATTGTCCATGTGCAACCACAAACCTGGATGAATGAGTTACAATCTCTAATTGGAATATTGATATAGTCGATCCGTATAATACCATTCACCCTGATAGCTATGGACATTTATTCAGTACAAAACATCATCAATAGTGTTATTTCCCAGGATTTTAATGAACTTTTGTGTGTGTAAAGTTTAAAGATTCACCATAAAATTGTAATTTAAACCAATATCACATTTCTACTTTCGTTTCGAATACATAAAAAACTTACGAATCATTATTCTATCATTTACGTTTAAATATTGACAACCTTAACTTGCACCGAATTAACCAATCGGAGATAAAACTTCCGAACTGGTATACAGTAGTGAATAAGTGTGAATTAGATGGAAATGGTCGATTAAGTGCGATGGATACCAGTAAAACAGTAAATGTAAATATTCCAATTTCAATCCTTTAAATGAAGTATTCGTATAATAGACGACCAGCCCCACTCGAAAAAATTAAGCAAGACATTTTGGTCTCATTAAAGTAACTTTTATATGCATACAATACCACTCCATATATGTATATGTTTGTAGATAGATAGATAGATAGATAGATAGATAGATAGATAGATAGAGAGATAGATAGATAGATAGATAGATAGATAGGCAAGCATACATATGTGTGTGTGCGCACGCGCATGCGTAGTGAAATTGTTAAGAGGTTTCATGTGAGTAAATTCATATTAAAAATAAAAGGAGAAAATGCTTGAAAATCAATTGAAATAATACTCATTCAGAATATCAGTTCTGTATTTTGCATGCTTTTCTTACAAAAATTGCATGGTGCTGGTGTTTCCCCTTCTTCGGGTTATTACGAGGTGTAGTAGCCGCAACAGTAGCTGGTGTAGCCGTCCGTAGCAGAAGCAGCAGGGATGTCAGTAACAGTAGCAGTTGTAAAGAGACTCCCATTTGTACAATGTAATTTTCTCCATTACATTGTACAATGTAATTTTCTCCTGAGAAAATGATAAGAATGGTTAGCGTTTCAGATGCACAGGCGAAATTATCTTTTATTGTGACGAGTTGTTCTTGTTCGAAACTGATTTCTGTTCCTTTGGTGATGACAAGTATGCGTTGTCGTAAAGAGGTGCCCGTTTGTCCTATGAAATTTTTTCCACGTTCTGAGCATACAGTTGCATAGATTAGGCTTTTCTGATGTACAGAAGTTTGTGGATTAGAACTGAACGTTGGGATGGGTACTAGTATGGAGGGCTGAGTGTGTGTAAGGGTCAGGATGTGAATGTGTATGTGGACGTATGTGCGTGTACGTATATATATATATATATACACACGCATACATATATGTATATATATATATATATATATATATAT
>NC_068986.1:64884081-64884530 GCF_001194135.2 Octopus bimaculoides | reverse complement strand
TCAAAAGCGAGAGACAGAGGCACGGACGAAGCACGCTTTGCAAACACCTGGTTTCAGGTTCAGTTCCATTCCACTGCAGACTGAGAAAGTGTCTTCTGCTAGAGTCCCGGACGACTAATGCTTTGTGAGAGAATTTGGTAAACGGAAACAGTGTAGAAGCTTGTCGCATCTATGTGTGTGTGTGTGTGTGTGTGTGTGTGTGTGTGTGTGTGTGTGCGTGTGTGTGTATGTGTGTGAGTGATAAGTACGATGTATGTATGCATACATATATTTAGATATATATAGATGATGATTATGATGACGACGACGACGACAATGATGGCGACGACGACGAAGATGACGACGATGATAATGATGAGGATGAGGATGATGATGATGATGATGATGATGATGATGATGATGATGATGATGATGATGATGATGATGATGATGATGATGATGATGATGAT
>NC_068986.1:64881930-64884043 GCF_001194135.2 Octopus bimaculoides | reverse complement strand
TTTTTCCCCCCCCCCCCCCCAATGATGTCATCAAAGTGTAAATTCTCCAAAAGTTTAATTGAGATCGAATTTTTGAACAGCTGATTTTTGTCTTTCGGTGGTTCAGCATGCCCATAGAAATGGCTGGCGATTCCAGTTTACGAAATACACCGATTGCCAATAAATTGTGATGCTATTGAAACATGTGCAGCATATATTGAAATTTCATATATATAATGATATATGCTTAGATATGCATACGCAGCGGCTTATAACTTTCTTTCTTTATCTCTATCTCTCACTCTCTCACTATCTATCTATCTATCTATCTATCTATCTATTTATATATATATTTATATAAATAAGGATAAGATCGGTATTTAAAATATTGATTAAATAATTTTAAATATTTATATATATATATATATATATATATATATATATATATATATATATATTATTGTGTCTGGGGAGTCATTCTCGTTTAGTGCCCACCGGTTTGATTTCTAATCATTAACTGAAATTTTCTGTAATTTACTGAAATTTTCGTTGCGTTTTGCAACGTTTTCAATAGTCGTTCACTTTGTCCTTTACCGGAACTGCGTTCCTTTTTTGTGCGTATGCGCATGCTTCAGAGTGCGTGCGCATACACATATATTTGCATGTATGCATGTTTGTATGTATGTATGTATGTATCTTTGTATGTATGCAACTATGTGCGTGTATGCATATATATATGTACGCTTGTATGCACGTTTATATGTATATATTTACTCTGTATGTGTGTATGCATGTATGCATGTATGTATGCATGCGTGTCTGTGTGTATGTATGTCTGTATGTATGTATGCATGCATGTATGTATGTATGTATGTATGTATGTGTGTGTGTGTGTATGCATGTATGTGTGTGTAAATATGTATGTACGTGTGCACGCTTGGACGTATGTATGCATTCTACATATCCATGTGCTTGTGTTCATACTTGTGTTTGTGCGTTTGTGTGTATGTGTTTATGTGCGTGTTTGTGTTTATGTTTGTGTATTTGTATGTGTGTGTACTCCTTGTGTCTACCTGTTTGTGTGTGTCTGTGCATGGGTTTGGGTTTTTATCGGTTTGTATGACTATATATTGGGGTATGACACCTATGTATATTTCATATTTAGTACTGGGGCTGTTTCATTAATGAGGACGTATTCTTGTACTTGTCTGAGTGCTAGGTCTTACGGGTGCTTGGATAAAATGCAGATGTTAAGCTGACTCACTGTGCTTCCATGTTGGTCTTTGGCATGTTGGTAGAGTATGGAGGACTGTTTTTTGTTGTCATATTGTCTCAAATGTTCATTTAGTCTCTCTGCAATGCTTCTAGATGTCTCACCTGTGTATATTATGTTCTTGTCTTTACAAGCACCCTCTATGCACTTTATGTTGTAGACTACATTTCTAGTTCTACAGTTAATACCAGGATTAATGTTACATACTATGCAGTTATCATAGGTGCATGTTGTATTCTCAAAGGGGTACGTCCTACAGAGTTGTGATCTGAGGGAGCTCCCTGGCTTTTCAACGATTTTGATGTTGAGTTTAGCCTCCTTCAGACCTTTCCTAAATCTATGGGCTAGTTTTCCATGGGCTGTGGCTTCTACAGACATCACTCCTTGATATTTGTGAGTCTTGTACCGCGTGTTCACCCTGTTTGCTTTGTCACAAACTCTTTGTATCCTATTTTAGTCTTTACTTTTATATCTAGGGCAGGTACCACTGGTTTCACCGTTTTTCGAGCACCTTCCGGAGTATTCGAGCGGTTCCAAGCAGTGCTGTTATCTGAAAGTGCTCACCTTTATTGCAGCCTCTATTTGTTCCATGTACATCTCAAGATTTTTACTCTGTTCCCAGGGCTCTAATTATTATTATTATTATTATTATTATTATTATTATTATTATTATTATTATTATTATTATTATTATTATTATTATTATTATCCAATAGTTTTATTTTTATAACGTGCTTTCACTTCACTACCGAACGCAGCTCTGTGTGCCTTGGGTATGTGCTGTGGTTTGCTGTGGTGCTCTTATGGTTACTGTATTGAAAGTGTTTTGCGTAGGATGTGTGCTGTGCCCAATAGTGCAAT
>NC_068986.1:64876187-64880246 GCF_001194135.2 Octopus bimaculoides | reverse complement strand
TGTGTGTGTGTGTGTGTGTGTGTGTGTGTGTGTGTGTGTGTGTGTGTGTGTATCAGTAAATAGTTGAAAGAAAATACTTTACATACTACAAAATTGTTATGCATGTGTATATTTGTCATGAACTATAAAAGGATGACCATACGAAAATGATGTGTAACTTCTTCTAGTCGCAACTGCTACATCACATCACGAAGGCTATGCATATACACTCCAAGAGTGCATTTAGCTACATGAACAAACGAGTCGCTTGAAATCCAAAGATGCAACAGCATGTGTCGATAATATCATTATTTTGTGGAGGACATAGCACGGTGTAATCAGTCACTGTCCAAAAATATCATCAAGGTACTACCTCCTACTGCTGATGTTATTGCTGAAGCAATATGTAATGCCCTTCGCGGGAAAGATTGCCTTGGGATACATATAAGCAACACTCCTGCTATGGACTACATACACATAATATTACAAGGGATATTTGTGGAACATACCATTGGAAATTTCAAACCAACTACAAGCATAATAGACCTCACTTCTGGGTCAGAAAAGAAAGATCATGTACTGTCATTGAGGTCGGTTGTCCTGCAGATGTGAATATTTCTTCCAGAATCAGCGAGGAAGCGAATATCTATAGACAATTTGCTTCGAAATCTACCATACCTCTAGTTTTTATTGCATATTTACATTCATGCCAATAATTATTGGTGCACTCTGATAGGTTTGTAAATTCCTAAGCCACAATCTGGAGATGCTAGGATTTTCAAGCAAAGAAAGAGCCCGGTTAACATGAACTTTACAGACGCAATTTATGGGTGGAACAGTGAAAATATGCAAAATTATCTTAAAGGTCGAAATGCAACGATTATCGTTGCTGTTATCCCAACCCCAATGATGGAACTTTTGTTTCTTTATTAGAAACCAGCTTCCTGTATTCTAAAAAGAAGCTAAAATACTATAAGAAGGAAAATATATGTGTATGTGTGCGCGAGTGCGTGTGTGTATGTGACATTCGTCTTCCTGGTAGTGTTAAAATTTTACATGGTGCCACGTGTTGAACGGATCGCTACCTGATATGAGTAATGTTGAAGTTTATTATTAGGAAAATGTTTACAAATAACTCAAATGTTTCGAAATGCTGACAAACTCCGAAATCCAACAAAATCTGCATCTTTTCGTGAAGCTCTAGCAAATTCATCGTCTGGTGGGTCATTAGTCAGACTTCGAACGAACCGTTTATGTCACTGCTATCAATAGCTTGGGTTTCAGGACGCACAAGTACGGTGATTGGTTCAATAAAAATATTTCAGAAATATCTCAGTTTCTGGACATCAAGCATAAATATGAACTACACGAGAAATTCCTCAAACAAAATTTACCTTGAAAGGAACGTTAGAAAATAGCAGAATTATTGAAGCACTATAAATAAACATGAAAATAAGGCAGTGAAGAACACATAGTGGTTGAGCATATTCAACTGGTTTTTGATGAAAAATACTCCAAAATTTTTGTACAGCTTGCTGAAACAGGTATTTGGTCCTAGTCAATCAACTACTGCCCCTTTCCATTCCAATGTTAGATCTACTTTACCCAGTGATACTGAAGAAATTCTAAAGAGTCTGAAAGTGTTGAAAGTATGTGAAAGTCATAGAAGATCTACTACAGCACCGTGTTATTGAAGAAATCAATAATAATTTTAACATAGAAGTTGACTGTGTTACCAGATGTCACGAATATATTAATGGTGTATCGTCAAGGCTGCTGTGGTAGCTGGTTGAGTTAATGAATAAAAATGTGTTTCTTGATTGTATGAAAAAGTAACTGAACAACACTCATGAACATTTAACTGAAGAATTTATTATGGCAGATAAAGATAAACTGCGTTGACTTTTTACAATTAGCGACAGCAATAATTACAGACTGGGAAAGAGATACTCCTCTGAGTTTACAGAAAACTATTGATATGGCAACAGGCGGCTTGCCCAGTATATCTAAAAACAATTGTGTTATCTTTGTGATGATGGAGGCTCTTACTCGTCTGTCTAGGCCGTCTAACTAGGCTGTCTGCCTGGGCCATATGTATGGCAAGAATGGAGACGTCGCTCAGCTGCCGCAACATTCTGCAAGGAGTGTAGGCGCCTAAGTGGTTCTTTGTAAAGTACAAGAAAATTATAGAAGATTAAATCACACAATGGCTTGACGCTTATTGGTTGCTATTGTGAAACTATTGTGGTTCGGTTGTTGCGTCTGACCGGTTACGAAGCGGTTAGGTTTCGAATCACCACAACAAAGTTAAAATTGCACGGTGTCGTTAAACAGGGGTATATACCTGCACCAGCTTTGTTCTCCATATAATCTGCAGTGCTCGATTGTTCATACATTTAAGGACTATATCCATTATTGCATAACAGATAAACCACTTAATCTGAATTGTTTTTAAAAAGACCCTTAGTCACGATGTGTTGCATGCTGACGATTATGGTTCATGCGGAACAAAATACTCAAAATATGAACCTCTTCTCCGGTGCCTGTTCTGCTTTCAAGCTGAAAGAAGACCGAGGGATGTCTATACCTGATTCAGGAGAGATCCATATGGAACCAAATATACTTGTGCTAGGAAGTAAACTTGATGTAGTGGATTCTATGTATTTTGGCTGTTCTGCCTCTGTGGAGGAATCCTTAAATTCTGAAATCAGCTTGAGGATTGAGAAGGATTCATATGCGTTTGGGACACCGGAAAAATTAGTCTGAAGAAACAAGGGATTTGAAACTGACGATTAAGCTTTGCATCTATAATGCTTGCATCATTACATCAAAATACTCGAGAGATATAACCAGAAGGACCTAAGGTGTAAAGAAGACATGAGCTGGAAATCTTTTACATCGAGATAAAGATCTTAAACTAAACTTTATAATCCCACAAAGTAGATTTATTGACCAAATAAAAGTCAAATTAGGAAAAAATAATCAAAACTCAATTAGAAAGAATCAGTAATAGTATCCAAAAAAAAAAACCTAGATTGACACTTTAAAATAATAGCGTATGATTTATAAGTTAGTTTACATACATCTGAGATAAGCAACAATATACATTTACTTGATTCAATATAGTTCATTACTACCCATCACTGAGGATGGTGGTTGCGTAAAACTCGATTGATGAAAACAGACAAATGATAATAATTGATACCAGAAAACTGATCAACTTTCTAACAGCAGCATATGGATGGAAATTTATAATCGAAATCTCTTTGATATGAGGATGGATGCCTAGTATTCTGTGAAGATGTCCAATCTAATTCACAATGCTTTCACCACAATTAATTAAAGAATTTATAAAGATGATGGTCTATTGATCACCAGAAATATTAATGAGCAGCAAGCAGGCTCGTTTAGGAAGTGTATATAAACTTTTCAGTTACTTTAGCTTAAAAGTTACAAGTACAAAACTTAAAACATGCTTGTTCTTAGCTTCAAACATTAACAACAGAAAACTGCAAGCGTTCATTAAACCAAATGATTTAATATTATATATCGATAACAATTCAAACAGTCCAATGAAAACATTTAAAACTCTAATAACTAGTCTACACTTGAATAACGACAATCTTGTTTGATGAGGCATTATTCAAAACAATAGCGAACATATAAAACAGTATGTTGGCATATAAAAAAAAAACATTTAAAATAATTGACAGCGGGGTAGGGGTATAGAGAACTACAAAGATCATGCAATATAACATTTTCCAACAGGACATAAGTACAGTAAAAATTCTGAAAGCCAAATTTACCTATAGTAAACTGCTTCGTCAAAATTTACTTTGAGTAAACAGGCTCCGTCAACACAGATAAACACATAAACAATAATAAAATAATTAGAATTTAAATCCTTAGACCACAGAAATGCAATTATGACTCTCAAAATGTATGTCCAACCAACAGAAGCTACATCTACATACACACACACGCACACACGCACACACACACACATGTATGTGTGTGTATATCTGTGTGTGTGTGTGTGTGTGTGTGTGTGTGTGTGTGTGTGTGTGTGTGTGTGTGTGT
>NC_068986.1:64857273-64875479 GCF_001194135.2 Octopus bimaculoides | reverse complement strand
ATTTTACTATTGTAGGCTTAGAGCAGTGGGAAGCAAGGAGAGGTTCTAATATAAATGAAGGATAAAAAAAAAAGAAAGAATAAATAAAGCAAAAGTAAGGCTGAAGAAAAATAAAAGCATACAATTCAATTAGTATAGGGTCGGGGTTTAGGATTCGCTAGCTAAGGCTAAAAGACAAAGGGTGGGAGGCAGAGATACACAGAATTTAGGGATATTCTGTGGATATTGGATGAAAGTTGAGGAGGGTACGAAGGCAATCGAATAATAAGATCTAACTGTTATGGAATTGTTGAGTTAGTAATAGTAGAGTTCTAGAGATTATATAATATGCTACACCTAGTATGGAGTTAGTGGAAATACCAAATCGGATATCAAAGCTCATACCTAAACTTACTTCAAAAATTAAACACTGAGAAAGTCATAACCTAGTTTACATCATTACAGAATAGATGTAACTACTCGTTCCTCCAATTGTGATATAAGTGCATACTATTCAAGTATATCCCCCATACTCCTAAATAAGGCCCTAATTTATGTACCCATTACTAAAGATACGATTGAAATTATTCTATTAGCTTGAAGAACTATAATTGAATTTGAAGGTAGACTGTGGACGAGAAGCGACACCCCTGACAATTTTAATGTAGCCATGGGGTCGAGCGACTCGGCCCAGATAACCGACATTGTAGGAATCTACCTTTTGTATTGCCTAGCGAACGAGTTTCCAGATCTTCATGGTGGTCTATATAGGGACGACACTCTCTTTGTCATACTCACTTGAATGAACTCGTAAAAAAAAAAAGAAAAAAGAATATAGGAAATTCTTCCGCAACTTTAACCTGGACTTAACTTTCAAACTAGCTACTAAAATAGTTAATTTCTTAGACGTCCGTTAAATATAAAATCTGGATTATACAATCCCTACAGAAAACCAGATGAAATCACTAAATATGTTTGCAGATTTTTCAATCACCCTAACCCGTTAATTAATAACGTTAATTAATTAATTCTTTAGCTAAAGGTATTTCACGTAGAATTACTCAGCTTTTGGCGAATGAAGATATTTACAATTCGTACTCTCACTTTTACAATTCAACTCTTTCTAACGCAAGATATGAACAGGAAATAGTATATGAAAACAACAACAACAACAACAACAATAACAATAATAATAATAATAATAATAATAATAATAATAATAATAATAATAATAATAATAATAATAACAAGATGTCCCGATGCAGTACCAGGCAGTGACTCTCATGGCTTCTCATCTTAACCGACTGGAAGTGTTAGCATGTACATTGGTATGAAAGATGGGCTACAGCAAACATTCTGTTCGATACCACAGATTTGCTTGACAGTTGTTTGGCCTTAATCAGTTGAGCATGTCCTTCGGTCGCTGGCGATATACGCATCACTGATCACGAGCAGAAGTAGTGGGTGAGCATCATAGCATGTGTTGAGAGGAATTCTTTGGGGTTTGAATAATTCACTTCTGGAAACATGGGTGTTTCGTTCAACATCCTTAAACAACCCTTATTCGAGGACCATTTGAGCGGGATCGGCTACTCGACCTGAAGAAAATTCTAACTGGGCCCCACCTGCAAGGTCATGTGCTATTTATCTTGATATGAGATCACCATGTCATGCACATATGGCTGTGATGCATGTGCCTGGTGTACTGTTATCAGATGGGTAGTCATGATGGGTATAATGGACTTCGTATATTTTACCCCAGTATCACTTTGATGACATGCACTGCTCTCTCACTCAATAATAATAATTATTACAGTAGTAGTAGTAGTAATAATAATAATAATAATAATAATAATAATAATAATCGTGAAAAATCAACATAGACAACAGCGAACCATGACACAGCGTGCGGTTGTCATGATAACAAGCTGCTAATGCCACGTTGTCTGTTGATTGGCTAAAATTACCCAAATTTCCCAACTCAAATTCCAAATAACATCAGATTCTTTAATTTACGAGATAAAGTTGATCGTAATCAAAATTCAGAGTTGCATCGATACACCAAAACTGAAAGCAATCTGAGCAAAATTAAGTGGGGCTCATTTTGCGAATGAGAAACACTAGATCCTCGTACTTATACAGCAGATTTGCTGCATGAAGCTGTTTGAAATTTTTAAGTGAAAATCTACTAAATAATAAACTAGACCTTCGTCTTTCCTGTATACATAAGACTACCCGCACATTTGAATATTTTAAAGACATTAAATAACCTCTATAATAGCTCCTAACCTAGGGCCAATCTAATTTACTCCCTCTATTGCTGACCCAATAGTCGATCGAGCTACCTATTTGTTTCTGAGTCTTTTTAGTCACGTTTTCCTTTACCATTACCTTCTAACCACTTTTAATACACCTGCATGTTATGGTATGCTATATTGTAAGAAGTAATCATTCTGTGGGGTACCCGGTATCATGCAATAGCGATAGCAAAGATATCTAACCTAGAATTAGTAGCCTGCACACCCTAAGCGGTTCTTTCCGAATTCTACTAGGTAAGTAACCCTTACACCAAGATAGTTATTTGTGCTGTGCTTGTTAAATAATAGATAGAACACACTATCCAAACCTCTTATCCGTGACTATTGTCTGGAGTTGCTTTACCTGATTCAAACAAAGGTGATTATACTATCTAATTAAATAATTTCAACGCGACCTGCATAACATTCCATATTGTTAATCATTAGACTACTCCCGGCTTTCCGATCTGGTATTTCCACTAACTCCGTACTAGGTGTAGTTTATTATATAATCTCATTCTTCTTTAAACTCCTTAATGATAAGTAGTACTCTACTATTACTAACTCTACAACTCCATAAAAGTTAGATCTTATTATTCTATTGCCTTCGTACCCTCCCCAACTTTCAACTAATATCCACAGAATATCCCTAAATTCTGTGTATCTCTGCCTCCCACCCTTTGTCTTTTAGCCTTAGCTAGCGAATCCTAAACCCCGACCCTATACTAATTGAATTGTATGCTTTTATTTTTCTTCAGCCTTACTTTTGCTTTATTTATTCTTTCTTTTTTTTTTATCCTTCATTTATATTAGAACCTCTCCTTGCTTCCCACTGCTCTAAGCCTACAATAGTAAAATATCACCTACACCCCACTCCAGCCTACCTAAGAACCAGTCTAGCAGACTCCTATCTCACCCAGGTCACTGACCGTAGATATTATATTACACACTTTCAAGAACTATATTCTTAACTTCTCAACGGCCCACTTTGTTGGTCATTTTTCCATTTCATAGTCGGCCTTGACAGATTTCAGCCACATCCCTGCTGTATTCTTGGGATATTCTTTTGTTTGTAAAATACGTTTCATCTGATGATCACGGTTTTTTTGTAATGGAGTAATGTTCTCATTCTTCTATTAAAAAGATGCGTAAGAAACAGCAGTAATGAGCTGACAATTATCCATCATTTGATTATAATACACCAAGGGGATTTACGACTTGTCTCAGACACCCTTAGGTGCTAAATACTCACAGGTTTGGTTTTCTCTGTGTATATACCTGGAATATCCTATTTGATATTTACCAACCGTAGGCTGGAACCACAGGTTTATCCAACCCTACCTGGTGCATATATTTTCAAATACCTATCTGAATCCTTATTTTACTATATGTGTGTGTGTGTAGTGTATTTGTATACATATATATGTGCGTGTATATACTTATATACACCTACATATATATGTATATATATATAATCAGTCAGTTGTCCATAAGTAAAGAGGTTATGTGCAACCTATATTGCCTAGTGCAACAGTCGAAATGAGACCAATGACAACTTTCTGACTGGTCATAACAAAAATTATACTACTCAACTCTGTGCGTGTGTGTGTGTGTATCTGCACGCGCGCACGCAGTTACTGTCAAGAAATATTAACCGAAATGATACTGATTATATGAGTGTGGTCACAAACCAATTTCAGGGCCGACTTTACAATATTCTGAAATACAATGGAAACAAAACATGTAACTCAATTACGGTCATTGTAACTAATAATATAAGTTTTATTATTAAGTGATAAATCAAATGTTTTAGTAATCTTTGCACTGTGGAAAAGCTATTGATCTTGAAAATTTATTAAATTGTCACACAAAATCAATTTCTTTCTACCTTCACAGGCGAAGGTACTTGCTAAAATGCACACGAAATATCAATATTGCATGTATACAGATGAGTATATGTAGGTCTCTATAGTGTACATGGGAACAAGTGACAAGTTCAAAACAGTCCTCAATGCCGCAGGCCGGCAGTTATGAATGGTTATTGCACCTGGTACCTCAAATTAAGGCATTCGAATTTCACGTTCTCGATCACATATTCTTCCTATTCACCTTATAACCCATTTTTACATTTATTTAAATTCGGTTTTATTTTTATTTACTATATTCTATTTTCCTTTGAAGTTAATAGCTGGATATGTTTCAATTTATATTATTTCTACAGGCACGGTTCCGGGTTCAGTCTCACTGCGTGTGACCTTGGGCAAGTGTCTTCTACTAGAGCCTCGAGCCGCCCAAAGCCCTGTGGGTGAATTTGGGAGACAGAAATTGAAAGCCTGTCATGTGTGTGCGTGTGCGTGTGCGTGTGTGTGTGCGTGTGTTCCCCTACCACCACTTGACAACCGGTGTTGGTGTGTTTGTGTCACTGTAAGTTAGCGGTTTGACAAAAAAAAAAAAAACTGATAGAATAAATACTAAGCTTAAAAAAAAAAGCCTTAGGGTCGATTTGTTCGATTAAAAACCCATCATGGCGGTACCCCAGCATGGCCGCAGCCAATTGACTAAAACAAGTAAAATGTAAAAAGAAGTTATGCTTCTAGACGAGAAGAGACTTCCTTATCGTAAACCACCAAACTAACTCCTTTCTCTCAATGACATGCCCCTCCACACTCCTGCTCATATCTTTCCTGAAGATGTCGACTTGTCGCAATTTAAATGCAGTATTAACAGCATCGATCTGATTGCACTCGGAGCGCCTTCAAAGATCCAACCCTTTTCTCCGAATCCAGCAACAAAATAAATTATACATTGGAATTAGGAGGACATTACTCTGTTCATAAATTGTGTACATACAGGGAAACAACGTAGATATATAAAAAAATAAAAGAAGACGTAGAAATTGCTAGTGAATATAATTTTTTTGTCTACATTAACTTTCACATAATTTCTGCTTCCGTTGAATATTCTCACCTATATTTTATAAGTGTTTCAGGAAGAAAAAAATACCTAATAAACTTAGAGTGACATCCCTTCGTTTATAAATATATTATTCAACAAATGGTAGTTGCTTTAGTTGACATAATAAATATATACACGTAAACATACCAATAGCAATTAAGCGATATATTTATACAGGTATGTATACATACGTACATACATGCAATTGATATTAGTTTCTTTTTTCTTCTTTCTTTCTTCATTCAGGTTTGTGCTTTCTTTGGTTTTGTATTATATATGTATCATGTATTATAAATGTAATTATTAAATCATCTAAATTTTCAATAAATCATTAGATTTAGACATTTCAAACAAAAACATACTAACACAAATACATAAATGTTTGACTAGTTTAACTACATAAAGGTAGAAACAAAATTTAAAAAACAAAATCTAATATAAAAACTGACAGGAACACTTGAATCACAATTCAAACAGAATAAGAGCAAGATTTATCACCATTCTGATTTAGCAATCAACAAAAAAGATGGATTGAAAGACATTATGGCAAGCCATCAAAGAATAAAATTGTTTTTGTAGAAGTAAAAAAAAAGGAAAATTGAAGGAATATCCAGCTCTTAACTGAAGAATATTATGACGTCTACATTCCAGCATTTTTACTTATATTTAATGAGATTATACATGCATATATATTCATTCACATCTATATATGCATATATACACGCATACGTGTGCTACGGGAGGTTTTAGAAAATTAAGTGCCTCACGATAAATAGTAATTTCATCACAGGCTAGAATTTTCAAATATTTCCCCCCTTCAGTTATACAAATGTTTACTTTCTGTGCTTGTAAGATATAATATAAATAAATGATATAAATGGTAAAAAAAAAATCTTTCAATAATCTTTTGAATCGACCCCAGGTACTTGACTGGCACATTGTTTGATTTTTGTTTTTTTCCACACACCCCTGAATCTGGGAAGATGTAAAACAAAATTGACCTTGGTAGAAATTGAACTCGGAGAATGTAGCTAAAGACTGCAAACGATTTTGTTCACTGGTCAACTGTTTCTACCGATCTACCATTAATCCTGAACTGAAACTGGGATTGAAATGATCTCCACTTTTGGAGAGCTCACATTCATCATTTTCATAAATTATTTATTAGTAAAAACTTGCATCATTTAATTTCATTTTAAGAGACTGATGAAAACCACTGCAATGCATTGTAGTGAGTCACCACTATTTTACTTACATTTATAAAATAACACAAGACGTTTTTGTCTTTTCATTTTTTTTTTATAGTTTATTTCTAACTCACGAGGAAACAATGTACAAAATTTGATAATATATAACAGAAATGGAAAGGTTTGAAAGAAAGTTAATTATATTATATTACAGGATCAATATTTAAGTAGACTTTGGGCAATAGAGGTCAAGACAGCATAGAAACTGGTGAGTTGTGATAACCACGTATTTCCCAATGGGATAAATATTTACAGATTAAACTTCTTGACAAGACACACAGTTCAATTTTTATAACAGAACATTTGCAATACCAATTTACCATCGAATTAGCTCTGTGGTCGAGCGAAGTGCAAAAATTAGCAGCTTAATCTTGTTCAATCCTTACCAAATTGTCCTAATATAGCTCTAGATACACTTCCTAGGGCTGGGGGAGATGTAGATAGTTGCATCTAACTTGCCTTCATCATTGGACTCAGATCTGACCTGGGGATATTGATCTCATAATAGATGAAATATAAATTCGACCCCATTTGGGACAGTAGGACAGTGACACAAAATAATTATATACTCTGAGTCCATCAATATTAATAATGACAGATTAAGATGTTTCAATGCCCTTCTCTTAACAAAGTAAGCAAAATGAAAAAAATTCCAGTGAGGAAATGACAAGAATTTCTCTTTTGCCATTTGGAACACACCATTTAGTATATAAAATATCAATTTCTATCCGACTATTCAAACCACCTTGAATTATATATCAACAGAGATAAAGATATTACCTTATATCGATTATAAAAGGGGATTGTAGTGGTGTTGTCTTAACCCGAACATTAGCACAGTTTGGAAATGAAATTACTTTCAACTAGATTGAAATTGGATAGTATTAGCCGTTTTGGTTTGCCAATAGCTTACCTCTCTTGAACTTTGATACATGCTATGCACAATATATAAAATTATTACAATATATAGATTTGTGTTATTTGTTTTTAACCAACTGATAATATATTTATACAATATATCAAAGAGAGAGAGAGAGAGAAAGAGCACTAAAAGTGAAACATTTTAATACAACCAGTTTTGTATTTTTTTTTTAACTGGATGGGCATTCTGGTTTCAGTCATTTGACTGTAGCCATGCTGGAGTACTGCCTTTTAGTCAAAGAGATCAACCCCAGGACTTATTCGTTGTAAGCATGGTACTTATTCTACCAGTCTCCTTTGCCGAACTGCTAAGTTACAGGAACGTAAACACACCAACATCAGTTGTCAAGCGATGGTGAGGTTAACATGCACACACATATATACACGACGGGCTTCTTTTCAGTTTCTCTCTACCAAATCCACTCACAAGGCTTTGGTTGACCCAAGGCTGTAGCAGAAGAAGCCCAGGGTGTCACAGTGGGACTGAACCCAGAACCATGAAGTTGGGAAGCAAGCTTCTTACCACACAGCCACACTTGCGCCTATGATGATTTTCTTTTTCTATACATTGACGTGATGTCATGGAACATGGGGAAATGAGAAATGTGGAAGGTAGCTGCAGAGACAATAAAACAACAAAAATGAAAATGACATGCTTCAATCTCAGATTTTCAGGATTGAGAGAATTAGAGAAACACTGCACTGCAAACTTATCTTAACAAATGACATCAGAAGAAAAAAAATAAATAACAATAACAGGAATAATGTTGATGATGACAGAAATTAATGCAGGAGGAGTAACATATATGAATGCCATTCCTCATACTAAATACCCAATATTGTTAGGGTTTGAACACGGGAAACGAAGAATTAAGTACGCTTGGTACATTTTGTTTTTAACTTTATACACCCTGTAGTATTTGAAATTTTTGTCAGCTCAATTACATTCTGAAATTTTGCTTTCTCACAGCATATATGTAAGACAGCTTAATTATGAACTAAAACCCCTACATATGATCATAGAGCTAGACTGAGCTGGATTGCTGAGAGTTAAATGCTTTTAAAACCAACACAAAATATCTATGAAGGGATATGAACTCTTACTCCTTAAGTTGACATTATCAACTAAACATTATACAATACACCATATACACTTTTATTTTAATCCAGTGAATGCTAACTATGAATATTTATGGATATGCCATTGAAGTCATCGATCAGTATCTATACGAATACGAGAAGGATAGAGAAGAAAGTGATATAGATATTGCAAAGCATAAACAGTTGTAAGATTAAAAGGTCCTTGATTCAGTCCTAGATTTATCTCACATTTCTAATTGTATTTAGATATAACACTAACTTGAACCTAGTGAATCACTTTACTAAATTGTCAAAGCTATGTGGAATTTGAGAGAACATGTTACTGCTCAACTCTAGATCAGTCTTGACTGGGCAAGTGTATGATTAAAAAAAAAAGGGCCAGTTGTGTTCATTGTAGATCTAGGAACATGCTACCCAAAATATGTTCTTTCTGTGATTTGGCTGCTATTTCTAGCAGATAACATTCTCAGATCTTGTAGCTATGCATTCCTGGCAACTGGGTGAAGTGAGTTACATAATAAAGGAAAGAAATTTGATAATGTCATCCTAGACATACTAATTCTGAAAGTAAAAAAAAGATACAGATGGTAAGAGATGGAATATTTTTGATCATAGATCTACTCACCCACCAATGACAGGATACTAAAAGACAGCAGTAAGTTTAAAAGGAAAAAAATTAATGCACTAGTTGTCAAGGGATGAATAAAATTTATTTTTCTTTTCCATGTGCAAAATTAAGGTCAGTGTACAAAAAAAAACAGAAGAAAATCAGACTGAGGCACAGAGTTCTCCATATTATGGAGATTAAAATCATTGGTTATATACAAAAAAAAAAAAATTAGTTTAAAAGATAGTTTATTTACAATATGGTCTTAAAGGTATTATTTCAAGCAGTGCAGCATGCAAAAAATATGAAAATATCTTACAAGTATACACATTTCATATACATTTTATATCTCATACATATATCATATGATACACATATATGTATGTATATACATCATATGATATACATTACATATTACATTACATATTGCAAGACATATTACTGAATATCTCACTGACTACTTAATATTAAGTTCTGTTTAATATGTACATAGATTTCAAACAAGATGAATGAACTCCAGTATATTACTGATGGTTTTCATGACACTGGTCAAATTGCTCTAGCAGGATTTGAACTTAAAATGTAGAAGGATGAAATATAAAACTGTCAAATGTGTCACAATCATTTCTTTTTGCAGCCAGTAAATATTTCAATATTGACTGTTATGAAGATGGTGAAACAATATGCTGTACAGAATTTGGGTTTAGTCTATCTACAGTTAAAGAAGTCTAAGACCAATTGGATCTTAATAGGCATCAATAAAATAAGAAACATATTGGACCTTAAAGAGCTGAGTGTTCTTCTTCCCTTGAACAATTAGATTTTCAACTCAATCAAGAATCCAATGTAAGTGCAATGATTTTGCACTCCCCCAGTGAACTGAGATCAAATTAGATACTAATTTATTACATCACTAAATTTCCAAAGTTCTTGGAAAACAATGCACCTTACTTCATGATGCTGATGAAACAAAAGCTTTAGCTCAGTTAGTCACAATGTGAATGACTTACCAAAATCCTTATTTCTACAAAGAATTTTCTTTTAAATGAATAATCCGAGTTGAAGCATTTCCTTCAATATAACAATTACATAAAGTAAAACTAGGAAGCTACCATGTGGTTCTTAAAGTAAAACTGTTGGCTGCAAAATTTTTTCTTTTTTTTTTTTGTAAAAAAAACAATAAAGATTCTTTCATAAATTCACATGTGTGAAATATTTCTACAAAATCGCAGCAAATGATTTTACTTACTCTTAAACGAGAAAAGGGCAAAAAACAAAGGGATCAACAAAAACCAGAACAAGAAAAATATACAAAACGAAAATAATTTATCTCAGTGAATTAAAAACATTGCTGGTGGAAAACGTAGACAGTTAGGGGGGGTAACTACCTAGTCAGTAAGCTGCAATTACTTCCCTTTAGAAGGTTTCGATTACATCATAAACTGATAACAGTGAAGCTATACCCAGTGGTTAGCGACTCTAGGAATTAAGATTGGGAGTGAAAATGACTACAGCTGGGAATCAGAACTTCTGCAGCCTCAATTCCTCAACAGCTTAGCTTCACTCTATAGGGCTTACTAATTCTTCAAACTAATATAAATTGTGCTTGTGACCAGTAAATCTGACAGTTTTAACTTGCTAGTTGATGCCTTTAGCAATTCTTAAATCGTTTCTTGCTTCCACTGCAGTCACATAATAGAAGACAACATATAGCAACATAAACTAAGACTGGTGAGTCATTAAGTTGTCTGATTAGTATGAGTCATAGAGAACCAGTGTGGTCTGCTTTGCTTCTAACCATTCTTCACCAGTTTTCAAAGTGACCCTTAGCCAAAAGAAGTTATAGACCTAACCATTTACAGCAACCTATTTTATCTGTGTGTGTGTGTGTGTGTGTGTGCGCGTTTGTGTGTTTCTGTGTGTGTGTACACATGTAAATGCAGATATTAAATTTATATGAGGAAGCCTTCATAATAATAAACACAAAGTTCATAATTTAAAAATTTACAACTGCTGAACTGTAAAACATACACATACTAAAGACATAGTCCAGTTAAAAATTATGAAGATGAACTATAACCTTTATCCCCTGCCTTTTAGTAAGACATTATGAGGAAGTGGGAGTAGATTGTATCAACAAAAACCTACAAGAAATGGAATGATATTGTAGAAAAAGTCAATATGGCAGGAACTGAGAGAATATCACAGATTTTTTTTGTAGATTTGTCTTATCTCTTTTAAACATAGATGCTACAAATTATTTTTCTGTATGGAAGCAAAACAGAATAATCATTAAAAAAAAAAGTAAACATGAAAGAGCTTTGAATGACAGAAACATTAGAAAGTACAGAAAAAAAATTTAACATGTGCATGTGGAAATATAAGTGAATGTGTATCAGAAGTATTAAAATTCAACTTTTTTTTTTATCTCTTGCTTTATTTACACAGATTTGTAAGTTGGTAGATTATTGTACAGTAGGAGGGATGAGAGAAATCTGAAAAGGTGATTTGATATATATGGAAGACTCGAGAGAAATAA
This sequence comes from Octopus bimaculoides, assembly GCF_001194135.2. NCBI lineage: Eukaryota > Metazoa > Mollusca > Cephalopoda > Octopoda > Octopodidae > Octopus > Octopus bimaculoides. The sequence continues at coordinate 64,863,833 of NC_068986.1, read as the reverse complement.
TGATGAAGTGTGGCAGATTGAGATGAAATAAAGTCTTTCATGAGGAAAAAAATGTGAGTGAGTGTGTGTGTGTGTATATATATATATTTTAGAGTTCTTCTTCACAGGCAGCATCAAACATCTGGAAAATGTGAAAATCAAAAATATTGTTAAATACAGATTTTAACAAACAAGCAAGAATAACTCTCAAAGTTATACGTTAAATAAATATTATAGCAATTGGTTATTACCAGAATAAAGGAAGATGGCTAGCCAGGAAGATAGCATTCAGACATCCGTCACAGAACTTGTAAGCAATCTGCTTTATGTTTATAACAAAAACAATTAAATGTGAACTAGTTCAGTTAAGTTCCATGACAATAAGTACTATAGACTTAGTGATGTAAGAAGCAGCTGAATGCTTAGTTAATTTACACTATTGAACTCTATTCCTTTTGTGGATTAAGAGATTTAGAAGGCAATGGAGAAAGACAACTCACTTAAGAACTCTGCCTTAGAAAAGAATGGAGAGCGCAGACCTCCGCCAAGCAGCTCATTTCCACCCATACACACGCATGCTGAAAATCGCCCAATTTCCCAAACCAATACCAGCAAATACATAACCCACTTGGCAGGGGTAAAAAAAAATAACACAGTCACTTTCCCCACAACCAGTATAACCACTACAATACCACCATCATACAACAAACACTATCAACACTGCTATTACCACCATCACCTCAGCATCACACCGCTTCTGTCGCCATTATAACCACCTATTTTATCCTCCTCCCATACTTAACTTGACCATCGTCATCATCAGTACTGTATCTGCTTTCACCACAATCACCGTTAAAACTACGATCACCACAATCAGTTTCTTTACACAGTTGAAAATCCATTATCCGATACTCAAGGGACTGAGATTGTTGCATATTTTTGATTTTTCTAACTTCAGAGTGCTTTATTAAAAAAAACAAAAAAACTGCATCTACAAAACGGAATAGTTCGAGGATAGAAACCAGGTCTAAACACAATAACTTATAGACTTACTGTGAATGTAGTTCTATATAACTCTTTAATAATTGTTTTATACTTAAGACCATCAGAAATGTTATGATATCAGCCTCTACCCACATTGTCATGCTTTGATTAATAGGTTACAGCATAGATTAGATTATTTAGGTAAGTTTCGACTGAAGGTGACTCAGGCCATGTCTAGTTTAATAGCACCACCTAGAAGAGATACACAGTCAGCTTTGGGGAACCGTAGCCCATTCAAGCAGAGGGTTATATTGTTTTCAGAGACATATCTGGGTGGAGGTGGTTTATCTGGTATTTATTGGGGGGCAATGATCTGGGGATCGTCTGAATGCCGTGAAGTCACTTTCTTCCTTTATTTGTGTCTGGCACAATGTTGAAGAGAGCAGGGCTAATTGAGGTGAAATAGTTCTGTCATAGTGTTGTGATATGACACGGGGGGGGGGGGGCCTCGGACGAATTTTAAAGATGGGCAATGTTGATGGAATATTTTCTACATCATACAGATGATATAGAGCTCACAGCGGCGGTGGAGGGAGCAAAACCTGAGCTTTTTGAGTCGATCCCAATAGTCAAGGCTTGCCATGTCATCCTCTGCAGACCTCCGCCAAGCAGTTCATTTTAAGATAGATACGCGAATAAAATTACTAATAGAGAAACGATGAACATGTTTTGAAGGGAGATAATCAAAGAACGTAACATTGTAATACTTCATGTAAAGTAGATATAACAAATGAAAAATCCTTCAAGAATCCATAAAAATTCCCGGATCACTACCAAAATTTCATCATCTGTTCCTTGTGTCATTACCAACTTTTCCTACTAGTTTCATCAAATACTGTTTACAACTTTTTGAGTTATTTTGCACAGACAGACAGCGGACAAACCAGCGCCGATGGAAACATAACCCCTTCCTTGGCGGAGGTAATAAATGTCACTTTTGACAGAATAATTTGAATGCTAAAGAGTTACAGTCCTGTACCAAAGATATCTATAAATGTTACCAAATCCTGAAACACATGAAATCACAGTTCAAGTAACGATGATTTGAGGATCAAAACCTGAAACCAGAGACTCTTTTGTGCAAGAAACAAAAGTTTACCATCATTTTAGAAAAAACTTCTGGTCAAAAAACTGTTTGCAATGTGTGTTTATTTTTTGTGTTTTATGAAGTAAATATCTCCAGACATTTTCCACTTCATTTCAAAGCTGAATGGAGTTAGAATTTGGTTGATACTACTCATTAATGATTTGTTTATTACTTTTATATTTATTTAATTTGGAAAATGGCACCCAGAAATCCATATCTTGTAAATATATGTGAAAACAATATATTTACAATCTACCTTGGCAGCTGAAAGGACACGCTTCAGATTAAAAATATATTCACAATGTACAACAATCAATATAACATATATAGAGGATTTCCTCCAAATTCATGCAATAGTTATATTCTTATAACTTATATATAGAGGATTAACTCCATTTTGTCAATATCTCTAGTTTCTAACAGGATAGATATATTTATCTAAATCTAACACTCTCTGAACAATGTCCATTCAGTTACTGACGCTCCTTCGTCACATTCACCATCAGAGACGCAGATATTCATTGGAAACCTCTAACCAACAAAGCTATTTTTTATAGACTAAGATTTAAAAATTAAACACCCATGTGTCACATGAATGTATTCAAGCATGAGCAATGGTAGTGCATTTAAATATGCCTGCTCAAGATATAGAGTAACAGTCTAATGCCTAGCAGGCAGATGTAAATTACTTGATGTGCCTTGCAGCGGCAGTTTGCCAGTTAATGAATTGAATAGGTCTAACAAGCACAAACCATTACACCATTAAAATTTGTCAATTTAAAGGTATCATTATATCTACTGAAACTCAGCTGTGAAACAAGAGGAAATTAAACACTTTCACCATCAATAGCTTCTGAGAATACTCCAAAAACGAATTTTACAACCTCTTATCACAGTAAAGCCAAAAAGCTCTTCTATGCAGATCTTTCATACCAAGTGAGTCATAACGGAATGAACAAAATAATATAACAATTCTACAAATCCACCACCTGCTATTTATCCCTGAAAGAACGAAAGGTAAAGTTGACCACAGCAAGATTTGAACTTAGAGCTCAGTTAGCCAGAACAAATACTGCAAGGAATTCTATCCAAAGTTCTGTCAACTATGTTAATTTGATAGCATTTATGGCTATTAGGAAGGACCAGAATCACAGGAGTGATTACCTGATGCCTTCTTCAAGTAGGCATTTAGCTTAAGGAACTGAGACATGTCACATTCTAGCTATGGTTAATCAAACATGGCTGGTGAACTTCTATCACCAGCAACCTATAATCTGCCATATAGCACTAGTCTATAAATATATATTTCCTTATAACAGCAACAATACAAACCAAAACACTTAACTTGTCAATAACCCAAGCTATCAATATTATCAAATGGTATGATAAAACACTTGCCCCAAGTAAGTTTCTTGGCTCAATTGGCCGTACTTCATCAAGTAGCATAACTGGTGTGGCTGGTCGGTTTTCCTTGCCGTCACCCTCCATTACAGTATTAACAGGTTTTGGTGATGAAGAAGACCTAAAAATAAGGATGAGAAAAAAAAAAAATAAATAAATATCACAAAAGCAAAAATCTGCCCAAATCTATTGTGTAGTGACTCAAAGGAGAATACACGTGCACAAATTTCTTATCCTACCCTGAGGCCATGAGAGCATTTACACTCAATGCTGCAAACCAATGATACACTATGTATGCTTGCTACAAGGTGAGCACCACTTACAGAAAGAGAAAAAAAAAATCTTATCAACAGCTAGATGAATTTGTTTAAGAACAAATTACAATGATGGCCACAGGATACGAACTGTCAGGCATTCAGTCAAGAAGCTAACAAACATTTACCCAACCATGACTCAGGCATCACTTCCTTTTAAAACGTCTAAATTCAGATTTTAGTTTTATCATAGGTTTAAACAAGCCTGAAAAATATACAAGTAATCTATGTGAATGTCAACCAGACTCCTTTTCACAAAAATAACTAACTACCAGTAAAGAACATCTTATTTAGCAGCTCATTTAGATTGAACTAAGAAAACTTTTGTCCGAAGACTATAGTACAATGGTACAGCTTTGAATTAAATAATATTTAGGTCAGAAATATAACTTTAATAACCCATTTCACCCAACTTCTCTCATTCATTATGTTTGGCTCTGAAAAACAACTCAGATCTAAAGACCTCAGCTACGCCCCACTGAGCAAAGGAAAGGAATTATCATTATTCAAGAAACTTATAACCACTTTGCATTCAAACACCTCAATAACAATAATCTTTATATAACAGTCACTGATATAACTAAACAATGTAGCATCATGTTACTGCAATAGGTATACAGCTGTTCACCAAAGACAACTTTTCCATTCAGCAAATGCAACATTTACAAAAATGTGTAGGAATTAGACTTACACAAGATCCAACTTCCGTGGGAAACCTGGAGATGCTGACTTTGAGGAATTGTGAAATAACATCCTCTTTCGGTGAAGTATTGGAGTTGTGTATGCTTTTTGCTTATGATTCTGCCTGGAAAAGTAACAAACCAAATAAGAGATCAAAACACTGGGATTAGCAATATGAAATGGAGATTAACAAAGCTAAATCCAGGAGTCTGAATTATCGCACACAAGAAATAACAAATGTAAAACGTAGACGTTAGCAAGGAATAGAAACATTGGTTTCAGAGACCAGCAACAGGGAACACAGATCTAGCAATGTAGAGTATAGGATTTATCAAAGTGGTGAGTGGGAAATAGCAATATAGAACATGAAATAGGAATTAACAGCACATAGCTTAAACAAGAGTTTAAACACACAAAAAACAAGAGCTTAAAAACATGAAATACAAAGATTAACAACATTGAAACAAGAAGAGCAACATGAATCATGAAACAAAAACATAATTAGTAACATAAAAATACATTGTAATACACTTACAACTGATAGCCAATGTGAACTAACTACAGTATAGTTAAAGATACTTATGGATATCTATAGAGCAAAGTATATGAAGATATCAACAGCTCAACCTTATAGCTATGTCTGATAAGTGTCAGATAATGATATCACTATAAGACACTTGATTCTACATATATGAGATGTCACACACTTCTCTGTACCTGTAAAATCCAATGTGGTAAAATATATTTGACCCAACTGCAACTATATGGTAAGGTACAACACTGCAACTGTAGAATAGATACGACACTGTAAAATTTCAACTGTATAATTAGGTAAAGCACCACAACTATATAGTTAGGTATAATACTACAATTACAAACGATAACACAGCAACTAAATAGGTGAAATACAACAACTAATATTAGGTATAACACTGTTACATACAACACTAAGTTTATGGCTACTGCTAGCCATTGATTCACTTGTCTGTTGAATTTAATGCAATACGTTCTTCTGTCAAGTTCATGTCATTAAGAAGTTTACTCACATGGTTCAGATGGATTTCATTGAGGCAAATTTTCTATGCCCAGATGCCCTTTCGGCTACCAACCCTCACCTGTTTCCAGGTAAAGAAATATTTTCCCACAGTCAGACATGTTTTTCATGGAAGACTGGAAACAAATAACATTGCTTCTATGATGATGATTCTCATTTACAATCATAATACGAGGTAAAGACAAGTGTACTCTCAAACACAGACACACACACACATATATTCTTTAGTTTCAATCATCTGACTGCGATCATGCTGGAGCACCATCTTGAAGGGGCTTTAATTGGACAAATCAACCCCGTTATTCTATCTGTTTCTTTTGCCGAAATGCTAAGTTACGGGTATGTAAACACACCAACACCGTTTGTGAGTGATGGGGGAGGGGGAAAACAGACACACACAAATACCAAATATACAAATATATAAACGAATTTCTTTCAGTTTCTGTCTACTCAATCTACTCACAAGGTTTTGGCTGACCCAAATCTATAGTAGAAGACACTTGCCTAAGGTGCCACACAGGCGGCGAGCTGGCAGAAACATTAGCAAGCCGGGCGAAATGCTTAGCAGTATTTCATCTGCCGCTACGTTCCGAGTTCAAATTCCGCCGAGGTCGACTTTGCCTTTCATCCTTTCAGGGTCGATTAAATAAGTACCAGTTACGCACTGGGGTCGATGTAATCGACTTAATCCGTTTGTCTGTCTCCTCTGTGTGTAGCCCCTTGTGGGTAGTAAAGAAATAACACAGTGGGACTAAACTTGGGATTATGTGAGTGGGAAGCAAGCTTCTTATCACACAGCCATGCCTGCACATACGTATATTATATATATATATATATCATCATCATCGTTTAACGTCCGCTTTCCATGCTAGCATGGGTTGGACGATTTGACTGAGGACTGGTGCAACCGGATGGCTACACCAGGCTCCAATCTAATTTGGCAGAGTTTCTACAGCTGGATGCCCTTCCTAACGCCAACCACTCAGAGAGTGTAGAGGGT
>NC_068986.1:64851241-64857134 GCF_001194135.2 Octopus bimaculoides | reverse complement strand
GGTCTTGCCTCACCACCTCAGCCCAGGTCTTCCTGGGCCTACCTCTTCCACGGGTTCCCTCAACTGTTAGGGAGTGGCACTTTTTCACGCAGCTATCCTCATTCATTCTCACCACATGTCCAAACCAGCGCAATCGTCTCTCTTGCACACCACTACTGACGCTTCTTATGTTCAGCTTTTCTCTCAAGATACTTACACTCTGACGGGTATGCACATTTACATTACACATCCAGCGGAGCATACTGGCTTCATTCCTTGCGAGCTTACGCATGTCCCCAGCAGTCACAGCCCATGTTTCCCTGCCATGTAGCATGGCTGTTCGTACATATATATATATATGTATATAACCAAAACCACATGGTTAGGAAGCAAGCTTCTTCACAATACAGCCATCCTGTGATTCATATTTATTATACAAAGCCGTTTGATAACAACAGCAGCAGCAAGCCAACGCAACAAGGAGGTCTTTATATAGTCACTAAAAACAGCAGCTAGATCTCACTCAGATTGCAGCTTATATTCTTAGAAGCGGTGGGACATATTGGATAATGAAGTCCACTATCTGGAAAAAAGAAATTGGATGGACATGGCTTTTGATATACTTTTGATCAAAGGTTTGCTCAGTAGGAGCTGACCTGTGATTAAGCAGTGTCAACATAAATTCAATGCAGATAAGGTTTGAAAATTACCCAAAACACTGGTTATCAACGGGTTCATCAAAAGCACCACAACCACTAGTATCACCTTCAAAACAGCTTTCTGCAGAATTAGAGTTATCCAGTGGAACTCCATAAGAATCACTTGAAACATCAGCATCAAGGGTTTCATCTGAAATTATAAACAACATACCACAGGTAATGAATACAAAGAATAATTAATAATAATAATCTTAGTTCTATATTTGAGAGATGAGGAATTATGTACATTATTTACGTTTGATGGATATTTGTCCTCATCTTGTTTGTTGTAAACATTTCAGCTGATATACTCTCCAGCCTTCATCAGGTGCCCTGGGGAAATTTCGAACCTGGGTTCTCATTCATTCCTAAGGTATTTTTATTATTATTCAGATCACTGCATGGAATCGGACTTGGAATCTTGGGGTTAGTAGCCTGTGCTCTTAACCACTACACCACGGGCATACGGTGTAGTGGTTAAGGCTACTAACCTCAAGATTCCGAGTCCGATTCCAGGCAGTGACCTGATTAATAATAATTACATTAGAAAAATACGTTAGGAATGAGAACCCAGGTTTGAAATTTCCCCCAGGACACCTGATGAAGGCTGGAAGGTATATCAGCCGAAATGTTGTGTTAACAACAAACAAGATGAGGACAAATATCCGTCAAACGTAAATAATTTTTTTTTTTTGCTACAAGGACCTACATAAAAACAATACAAGAGAGACTAATAAAATAATGGGAAAAATACAGAGGGTTTATACATGTACAACAAAAACAATGAGGAAGCAAGATTATTTTAACAATGAATAATTCTCCAAGGAGGTGTGTTCATGGAAACCCCACAAAACCATGGTCACTCTAACCATTAAAGTAAGTGCCCTCCCCGCCCATTCTTTTTGCTCAATCTAAACGTGCATGCTCAGAGCAAGTCAGTTCACTTGTACCATCCTTGCCACTCTCACTCACCTTTCAACAAATTTGCTGGAATGCAGCACTTCTTTCTTTAGCCTCAATTTCCTTTATAAATGAAACTTTATCAACCCTTACAATCTTATCTGCTTCACAACCCATTTCACTAAGGCCACCAGACAGATAAACAATACTTGTCGTGTCCAGTCAAAGACAGGCAGTAAAATGATTTTTACAATAGATTCTACAGTCTCTAATAATTGCGGTCATATGCCAAAATTAGAATTCATTACTAAGTACCACTCAAAATACTCAGATATTGGGGACATTTTTTCCCCCCCGACACTAATGATTCCACCCAGCTACTAGATGATAGTAATAGTTTGGAAATAATATACAATCAGAGACAATTACACAATTAGGGCATCACATGTTATTATAAGTGCTGTAACGTATCATCCTGTACTTCCTAGAAAAGAACATAATATTCTAAATCAGTCTGCCTGGCTGACAAATATAATCTACTTTCACTCCATTCGTCCAACTATAAAACTACAAAGCACCAGCAATATTTCCACAAATGAATAAATCATCCCCTACATTAACCACAGATAAAAAGGGAATATTAACATGGTAAACAAAGATGTTGTTGTTTAATCCCAGTTTGTTCCTGATTGAGCAGGCCCATGATTAACACATCTTTTTGTATATCAGTCTCAGATATAAAAAAAAGGGGAGAGGATAGTCACAGCTGCAGCACTTCTGGTTACAAGATGAATTATTGTCTTGAACAAGGATCAGTAATTTTTCATAGTGATCCAGATTTGATATTTCTTTTTACATTTGTCACTGTCTTAAAAGTAAATCATATCAAATCTTACATATAAGAATATCCCCACCACCATTTACATCACTGACAATGCTTATATAGGCAAAAATTAAATCGTAACAAAATACTAGCTGACTGACTGCTGAATGGCACGAAAATGCACTGGATTTGAAATATTTTTTAAAAATATATAAAGTCCATTTCTTGCTAAACCTTGATCTACAGATTCACTTCTTGGCTTGAAAGAAGAAAGTTTTATTGTAAAATTGATGACAGTGATTCCTGTAATTCATCACATACTAAAGTCTTCAATCTGGTTCTGACAGAATTCATCCTTCTTCACAGACTGACTTAAACTACAACTTAGTGAAATATTTATCAATATTACAATGCTCCTGTAGTTTAACGGCCAACAATATCCAACTCACATGCACATTGGGTTGTTGAGAGTTCATTAGTGTCAAATACTATAATATTGGTTTCAAGTTTTGGCACAAGGCCAGCAATTTCGGGGTGGGGGTTAGTCGATTTCATTGACCACAGTGCTCAACTGGTACATACTTTATTGACTCCAGAAGGATGAAAGACAAAGTCAACCTCAGCAGAATTTAAACTCAGAACAGAGACAGACAACACTACTAAGCATTTTGTCTGGCATGCAAACGATTCTGCCAGCTTCTTAAATACTATAATACTAATGACTTGCTATACTAAGACATTTAAATATCAACTGTGTGGCTAAGTTCACTTTGCAACTATTGTGATCCAGGTTGAATCCCATTGTGCAGCATTTTGGGAGAGTACCCTTTAGTGTAGTTTTACTTCAACAATACTTTGCAAGTGAGATTTTAGTAAACAGAAACAGCACATAATCTGTGTGAGCAAGGGTTGGCTGAACAAAAGTACCTTGTAATATTTAATTCTAAGTTGCATCCTTTTATGTCAATATAGCACTACTCTTACATCTGAAGTAGTGCTGCAATTGCTGTACATATAGACATCCTAAACTGCATATCCAGAAGCTGCATCCCCCAACCAACTGATTAACAGGAAGTAGCTAGCTAACATACCATAACCTCTGGTCCACTGATGTACTATCAAGAATTTCTGCTTTTACTACAGCTGCTAAAATGGCCTCTACTGCTCAGACTTAATTGGTTTCACACCTTGTCTACCCCAACACTCCTGACTTACTCATCTCTCCTCCTCTTACCTTCCACTATATTCACTCTTGTAAGTGAAGCACTAACCATTTACACGCAGTATTTTCTTCCCAGAATATTAGCCCTTTGGAATTCTCCTTCCTGATTGCAATTATTAACTAACAACTATTCAAGAGAAAACTTAAAAATCACAACCAAAGACAAACCAACAAAAGAAAATGGACATTGTTGCATAATTATAAAATAATGAAATCAGCAATAAACTTACCATCTGACACAGTATAGTCTACAAGGCTGAGTTCTGGATTAGTGGCATTCATAGGTGATGTTACTGGGCAAACCACCTTGTAAAGCAGTTTTGAGAATGGATAAGTAAATATTAAGGTGAGCAACATGAACAGAAAAGCCATAATGGAATTCATTATATGTACAGCATTGGATACCTACAGGTGAGAAAATGAAAAACTTATAGAGAATGGAAGATTATCACCTCTCTACATACAGCCCACTTGTACAGGCCCAGACAAGAATGGAGTCAAAGGGTTTTTAAAAACCAAGAGTAAAATTCAAGTAATAAGAAATTAACAGGTAAATGAAGAACAATAAAAGTGAGATTTAGAAACACTGTAAACCCTAGAATGGTAAATGTTTAGGCCTGGTTTAACCCTTTCATTATATCTCTAATGAAAAGCATTTCCTATGAGTGCCTATTAAATTTGAAAACAATAAAAAATATAAGGACAGATTTAATAACTTTTTCTCATTATAAAGCTGGAACATAATGACAGGTTATTAGTGTTAAGGTTAGGATAAAAAGATTTAAATTAAGCATGATCATTTTAAATGAACTAAGTTTTGTTTGACAGAATCAGAGGTCGATTGGTATCAAAAAAGCTTAGTAACCTTAAGCTAATGAAATGATTGCTTCTTCATAGTAAAATATGTATTATTGAAGATATCTTTGCCAAAAGTGAACTAAGGTGTGCAGAGTTAACAAGTTTTCAACATCAAAAGATACCTCCAGCAAATTCAAACACTCTCAATATGTTAGTAGTTCAATACCTGATTGAGGTGAAAATAGCTATCAACTGACAATATTTTCATGTCCTGATTCAGCCCTAAAGCAGAGAGAAAGAGCAACACCCATGACATTTCCAAAGCCTCCACAACAAGTGGAAGAAACAAGCCTATAGAATGTCATAGTAGGAAAATATCAAGTTACCTATAGACTAGAAAGCTGATCCAAGTTCAGGGGTGATATTAATTTGATACAAATTAGCTCTATGACTAAAGACTATGTAGTCTGTCAAGTTTCTACAGGGTTTCTGCCTACCCAATTTCACAAGGGGATTGGATCAACTAGAAGCCTTGATAAAAGACATTTGCTTAAGGTCCCATGCAATGGGATCAAATTCAGAATCATATCACCAAGCAAATTTGATCATCCCTTCTCTCTCTCCCTAACAAACAAGATGAATAAGAAAAGATATCTTAATAAAAGATACTACAATAGACACTGCAATCATCATAGCTTTATTTACTATCTTTCCAATCCTGAACTAAAAATAGACAATTAGAGCAGACATGATTGTGTTTAATAGAAACTGAGTGCAGGTATGGTTGTGTATTTAAGTTTTCTTTGCAACCACATGGATCAGGTTTAGTTCCCACTGTCCACCCTTAAGGATAACCTTAGGGTAGTCTATTGTGAGCAAAATTTAGAAGATGGAAACTATGCAGAAGACCATAGAATGTGCATATATGTATTGATGAAAAATATATGCATTAGTGATAAACTGTGAAGAAATCAATGCACTGGGCAAAAAAAGAACCTTGTGGTATTTATTCAACCCAAGCTGCAGAGACATTCTCAATATTGAAAATGCAGTAAACCAGTGATTGGAAGCCTGTATCCAAACCACACTATTGTTTACAGAAAGCAAGATATAAATGTTTCTCTAATCTGATGTAAGATGAAATTACACTATAGCATATCTAATTTGTGACACAGAACACTAACCAGCTTCCTTCAACAGATCCATCTAACTCATACCAAAAATAAACAGATGATGATGATGGTGGTAAAATATTGTTTCCAAAAGGAAACACACCCTACTCCAAAATAACAGACTTGAAGGATCAAGAGGTAAAAATCAAAAATTCTACATTTCTGTAACCATGTATTCTAGATTACAGATTTACTAAATCAAAGTTGACAGGAACAAACTAAACAACATTTAGAATAATTTAACGTTTCAGTTTCATCAGTTATTAGTTATAAAACAGTGCACATAATAGGAGGTAAACTG
>NC_068986.1:64828026-64848514 GCF_001194135.2 Octopus bimaculoides | reverse complement strand
GCCGTTATGATTTCGCTTGCCCCAATAGATCTTCGCAAGCCGAGTTTAGTCTCCAATGAGAGACGAAGTTGGCATGGGTGCCAGTCATCGAATTTAGTTCAATTTGAATTTCACTTGCCTCAACATGTCTTTGCAAGCAGAGTTTAGTGTCCAATGAGGAAGGTACGCATAAGTGGGCTGACTACACCCCTGGCAGAGGCCTTGGATTTAGGTCTCACTTGGCTTGCCGGGTCTTCTCATGCACAGCATATTTCCAAAGGTCTCGGTCAGAAGTCATCGCCTCGGTGAGGCCCAATGTTCGAAGGTCGTACCTCGCCACCTCATCCCAGGTCTTCCTGGGCCTACTTCTTCCACAGGTTCCCTCAACTGCTAGGGTGTGACACGTTTTCACACAGCTATCCTCATCCATTCTCCCTACATGACCATACCAGTGCAATCGTCTCTCTTGCACACCACAACTGATGCTTCGTAAGTTCAACTTTTCTCTCAAGGTACTTACACTCTGTCTAGTATGCACACTGACATTACACATCCATCGGAGCATACTGTGTGGCACTTTGGACAAGTGTCTTCTACTTTGATCACCGGTCAACAATAGCCTTCTAAGTGGATGTGGTAGACAGCAACTGAAAGAAGCTCATCATACATCATCATCATCATCATCATAGTTTAACGTCCGCTTCCCATGCTAGCAAGGGTTGGACGATTTGACTGAGGACTGGTGAAACCAGATGGCTACACCAGGCTCCAATCTGATTTGGCAGAGTTTCTACAGCTATATATATATATATATATATAGATAAATTTGAGTGGAGGCAATACAAGCGGAACACTAGAGGACCATCCAGCAGAATATTCAATATATATTCGTACTTTCTTCGACATTTAATATTTCTATTAATTCGAACTTTATATTGCACTATTAATGTCGAAGAAAGTACGCATATATATTGGATATTCTGCTGGATAATAGGTCATATTCCTCTAGTTTTCCACTCGTATTGCCTCTACTCAAATTATAAATTGGAACTTAGCTCAATTTGAGCACTTCGATTCTTGCCTGTTTACGAGTATTGTTAATTGTTAACAATCTCTATATAAAATAGTATAAGTTATATATATATATATATATATATATATACATACAAGCTTCTTTCAGTTTCTGTCTATCACATCCACTTAGAAGGCTATGGTTGACCGGAGATCAAAGTAAAAGACACCTGTCCAAATATATGTGTGTGTGTGTGTGTCAATGTCTGTTCCCCTTCACCACTTGACAACCGGTGTTGGTGTGTTTATGTCCTTGTAACTTAGCAGTTTGGCAAAAGAGGCCAATAGAATAAGTACAGGTCAATTTCTTTGACTAATAACCTGCTAAGGTTTTATTCTTTTTTTTTATGAAAGATCAATTAAATACCAGTAAGAAAATAACTCGGGTGAAATCAACTGACAATATCTTTCCCACACAAAAATTTAGCTATCAACAAAATCAAATGCAAACATACAATACATACTTTTCTGACACAAGGGAAAGCTAAAAGTTGTTCAACTATTGGTCGACTAGTTGGGTCAGGATCCAGCATTTGTCGAATCACATACTTCAGATCAAAGGACCGACCTACAAGGTAAAGAAACAAAAATGAAAGCATAAAAAATATTTTAAAAATTACAAAGTAATTTGATTCTTCTAGGAAGTGTCAAGGAATCATTTTCATGGTGCTAAGTATAATAATAATTTCTTACATAGCCACAATGCCTGAAATCTTGGAGCAGGAAGCAGTCAAGTAATGACTAGAGTACTGATTTCTATCTGCTATTTTATTAACCCTAAAATAATAATTCTATTATAGGCACAAGGCCTGAAATTTTGAGGAAGGTGATAGAATACATTGATCCCAATGCACAACTTGTACTTATTTTTATCAACTCCAAAAGGATGAAAGGCAAAGTCAACCTCAGCAGAATTTGAACTCAGAATGTAAAGACACATAAAATGTTAAGCATTCTGTCAAGTGCAGTAATGATTCTGCTAGCTCACTATCTTCAACTTTACAATTTCATTTGCCAATAAGGTAACAGTAGAGGGAACATTACAAAAAAATATGAAGAGTTTACAAGGAAATTAGATAAGACTAAAAATATTTACAACATACAAATATGAGATATAGTCCTCAGAGTGGATGAACTCCCACAGATCCAAGATCACTTCCAGCTACCAAAGATAAATACCATCTCTTAAATCATCCATAAATGCCATTTTCATGGTTGTCCCTTAACTGTTAAGGAATTTAATGAAGGAGAGCACTTTCTAACCTAAATTTCCTCCATATACAATATCAGTACACACACACACACACACACACACACACAGAGCTTACCTTGAAGAAATTCTTCAGGAATTTGACCATGTCTCAGCATGTGCCAACCCTCACCACCTCTGGGTAGATCTAGATCACTAGATAGTTCTAGAATGGTCATACCAAGACTTCGAAAAAAATAAAACAAGTAAACATAAACACTTTCAATCAACTGGGTTGTTGTTTTTTTTTTTTTTTTTTTTAAACTAAACTGAGAACAATTTGATTAAATTCAATATATTACTGGTATATATTTCAGTGATACCTACAACATTAGAACTAAAAACAAGAAGGTGCCAAACTTAATGCAATAAAATATCCACATCAGTAGCTATAAAGGAGCCTTGGTGGGTGACTGACTACCTAGAAATAGTAGTGAAATTTTCATAATACATGCCACTGTTTTTAAAAAAAGATGTAGTGAGCAAGATTAAGTTATCTAATAATGTAACCTTGCATGCACAGTTTGCTGACAAAAAAAAGAAAAATACTCAACCATGGCTAAACAACAACAATCTATTTATCTATCTATACCATATTACATTTCTTACCCCTGAAAGAGATAGCTGGCTTCAGATTGAATAAGAAAAGCTTCTGTAACAGTTATGTGATTTCTAAAAGAAAGTTAAAACACATTCAGTTAGTCAGCTGTAGTGCTTGCACACAGTTTGGTAGAATCTGGATTTCTTACATATGTAGAGGAAAGAGCATTGTGTGATATTCAAGACCTGACCAAAGGTTTTAGCAATGTAAAGAAACTGTTTCAATGGGAGAATGAACCATTATGTGGCTCACTTAACAGGACCTTTAGAGTAAATTTTATGCAATAATGTTTCAATCAAACACAAGATCCTAGTGTCTACTTCAAGGAAAAGGAATTGAGAAGCTGTGACAACAATGCTTTTCCTTTGAATATTAGTGGCATGTGTATTTGACTAACATCCATGTTAAATGCCAGTAGCCAGCCAAGCAGGAGCCTGCAGGGTTTTTACAGCTGGATGCCGTTCCTAACATCAAGCACCCTGTAGAGTGGACTGAGTGCCTTTCATGTGGTCAGTTTTGACATGGTTTTTACAGCTGGATACCCTTCCAAATGCCAACCACTTTACAGTGTGGACTAGATGCATTTTATGTGACACCAGTACTGAAGGGTTACCAAGTAACTTGCAAGCAAGACAAAGAATTTTGGGGAGGGGAGGGGCATTGGTGGAGGTGATCTTGTGTCAGATGATGAAAGGTTATAGTGAGACAGAGACAGAAACAGGTGTTTTGATGTAGGAGAGGTACAGGGTTACCCAGCTAGAGAGAGAGAGAGAGAGAGAGAAGAATGAGGACAGAAACAGGTGTGTTGCTGTGAAGGAAATACATGGTTACCAAATCATAAGCTGTTTAGTCAGCCTTATAATCAATGGCATTATAGCCATAACCACACTGCTTTTTGGGGGGCTTTTTCCTGAACATCTAGGAATACATTATCTAATGTGCCCATTCCTTTTTAGGAGAGCAGGCTGTCACTTAAGAGATATTTGCTAGAACTACTTCTAGCAAATTCATGCTACATCAACATAAGAGTTACAAAAGTTGGAATGGTTCACAGCTAAAATATGCAGCAGTAATACAAAACTGATGATTATTTCATTAGCTAGGAAAACAAAGTGAAGGGTCCCATGGACTTGATCCATTCCTGAGTGGAAGAAAAAAATTCAATCACAAGACCATTTTTATTCTCACAAAAATTCTATTTACATTCCTTAAAGTTCTCCCTTTCCAATCACAGACTCAAAGTCATCCACAGAATAATATTAACAGAAATACAAACAAAAAAGAAAAATAAGACACTAAAAAATATTCACCTAAATATATCTGCAGGCTTACCAAACTTTCCTTCAAGCAACTCAGGGGCTAAATATTGAGGGTCACCTTCTTGAGCATCAGATATGTCATAACCCTATTCAAATAGAACACAACATGGGATTATCATCATCATCATACATTCCCCCAACTTCTGATGTCACCCAGCCACCTTTTCTACCTTTTAGTGATACCAGAAAAAGTGAGAATCTGAGAATGAAAAGAGGGTGAGCATCAATTAGGTCAAACAAGTAAATTTAAATCATCATTGAAAGAAGGGAGGCAATAGAAATGTTTACTAAAAAGAAGACCTACCTTGCTAACGTCAAGAACAAGACCAAAATCACCAAGTTTACAGATGTCATCAAACGATAAGAAAATGTTTTCTGATTTTATATCCATGTGGACCAAGTTATGAACATGAAGATGCTTCAAAGCCTAAATAAACAGAAAGGTTCAAAGGATAATGGAAGGTTTTGGCATGTAAAAATCGAAGTATGTGTTTTTTACACACATCATTTAACATCCATCTTCCATGCATGCATGGGTAGGACAGTTGACAGGAAGTGACCAGGTAAAAAAACTACCCTAGGCTACTGTCTGTTTTGGCAGGGTTTTTATGGCTGGATACTCTTCCTAACACCAACCACTCTGCATAGTGGACTCAGTGCTTTTTATATGGCACTAGCACAGGCAAGGTTAATTTTGACATGATTTTTACAGATGTATGCCCTTCCAAATGCCAACAACTTTACAGTATGAAGTGGATGCTTTTAACATGGCTCCAGTACAGGCAGGACCACCAAGTGACTCACAAGACATGGAATTATGAGAGGGGCAGGGGTATTTGAGGAGGGGAACTTGTGTCAGAGGATGAAAGGCTAGAGTGTGACAAAGGGACAGGGAGGCAGAAACAGGTGTCTTGTTATATCGGAGGGGACATTGGAGGATATGATCCAGTAGCAGATGATGAAAGGTTAGTGAGATAGAGGTAGATAGAGAGGATTTAAAATCAAAAGCAGTTAAAAAGCAACTTGTCCCTTACCATTAATAAATCTACAAGGAATTTCCATATCAATGTTTCAGAAATATTGTGATTTTTCTCAGCAAAATCATAGAGGCTACAAAGAAATAAAATGTTATTACAATCAACAACTTTAATTTCACCTAAATTTAAGCAACATTTTACAAGCTCTGCATTCCAAGTTCAAATCTTGACATGGTCAATTTTGTGTTTTATCACTTTGAGGCAGTTGATACTGTTCAATCCCAAGTTGGCCCCAAACAAGCAAACTTATAATTAAAGGTGCTCCAGATTTGTCAATCCTGTCTATTTTCTATACATCCATATCAAACATGCTCTTTCTCAGGAATCAGTGATTTGAGAGATATCTGGCTGTTATTTCTAGTAGGTTGAGTCACCACAAGTCATCTCCATTGATTCATTTTAGAGTTGATAAGTACCAGTGATGTATTGAGATCAGATCAGTTGACTCATTTTATGGCTTTGTGCCAAGGTAAGAAATCCATATTCTTTTGTCTGCATACACTAAGAATTATCAGAAATCACAGATAATAATTACACAATGATCAATGAAACCCAATTAATGTCATTTTATATCTACTTTTCTATGTTAATATGTATTTCAAAGAATATTAAATTTGATTCTTTATCATAGTAACACAGTGCTACCAGTTGCTCTTCATACATAGTTATGGAAGTAAATAACCAAGTAGTTAGGCACAACACATAAATCCAGTTACTCAACCTAATACGGGAGACAATCAACATGCTGAAATTAGTCAAATTCACCTCAAATCAAACCCTACTGTCTTAAATAAGATACACTGGACATTGTAAACAAAGAGGATGGTTATGGTTGGAATGCCTTTGACTATCAATGTACTTGATCAGAACTGAAATTACTTGCAGTTAAACAACAATTAACACTTCCTGAGATAATATACAGCATACACTATTTAGTACTGTTCAGTTATTATGACAATCTAAGCAGCTTCAGTGCATTTTATTCCATATTCCCAAAACACCTAAACATGCATATAGCATGACTGATGGTCACAGCTGAATCCAATCATAGCCAGACATAAACTTAGAAGATACTGACTATGTAACCCGATATAGCTTTTTAACTCTAGCATTAATTTTATTGACATGCTGCTTCCTTCCTGATTAAGTACAAAGGCCTTATATTTTTTGGAAAAGAATCAACTAGAATGTGGTGGTTTTCATGCCTTTTCCAGGAGTTTAAACAGCATAGGTGGTTAGTCACTTGTTCTACATTTATTAGAACTCTTTCAATATAGAATAGCAGAATTAGAAAAAAGAAATATGATGCAAGCATACCTTGTTTTGCATAGTTCGATCTGCATGTACAGCCTGCCCATTTCTTCCCAGGCTTGACAAAACTTCACACAGTTTGGATGGTGGCGTAGCTTCTCATGTTTGGCCACTTCTTCTAGTTTTCTTTTCCTGAAGGGAGGGAACATAGAAAACTTTTTAAAAAAACCATTCTTGAATTGTATTATGGATAAGATTAATCGAAAGATTTGGATAAACCAGTCTGTATTATAAATTAAGATAATTAAAGCTAGATAGTATCAAACAATAACATTAACCAAGCAGAAACTGTTAAGGCCAACCTCTATGTTGTAAAACATTTAGAAAGTAAGCATTAAACATTATTCATGTATGATTAATGTTTTTGACGTGTGACCATGTCCAAATTTTACTACTTCCACTAGAATGTGATCCTGGGTCACATATGCTTGAATTGCCTGATTGAACAATAACTAGTTCTACATCATATTAAATTAGTTGGCATTCGGAAGCACAACAACAATGAAATTTATTATCCTAACAATACATAGTGTAATAAAATCTACAGCTAGGTTTTAATCTCCAAGCCTTAAGATGTAAGTTATCCCTCTGAAACCTAGATGTTATTACTGATCAGTTTCAGGACATTGGGGTGATAACCATAACTTATTATTTGTAGAGAGAATAAGCTGAATGGGGTGGAGAATATGAACTAAAAGCAGTTCCAGATGAAGGTGTTTGGGGTAAAAAAAAGACTGCAACATTCATTTACTATAGGAATCTAAGCAGTGAGACAATGTAATGGCAGGAGAATGAAGATTCATCAAATACGATTAATTACATGTGTATTTTATAAGAAGCAAATTCAGAGAAACAGAGACTGTTGTTAGTAACAACTGAGAGAGATGGAGAGAAGAAACAATGGTGAGCAAGTTCTTCCAGTAATGAAGAGCAACTTACCGATCTGATTCTCCACGAAATGCTTCTCTAGACTTTTTAACAGCATAGTATTGACCATCTGCTTTGCTCCGAACTTTGTACACCTGAGAAGTAGAGCAGTAAGAGAATTTCATCATCATCATCATCATTTACAGTAGCTGGACCTGTGAAAAATTCACGGAAAACATAAAAAATTGTAAGCATCTGTAAACAGTGTACTGGTGCCATGAGAAATGTTTGTATATTATGACCGTCTGTTTTTACATTCTGAGTTCAAATTCTGCCGAGGTCGACTCTGCCTTTTGTCCTTTTAGGGTCAATAAATTAAGTATCAGTTGTGTACTGGGTCGATCTAATCAACTGCCCCCCCCCCAAAAAAAAATGGACATGTTGGGAAATGGAATTGAGGAGAGAAGTTTGGAAGGGAGAATGCTGTTGGAGTTTTGTAATGAGAAAGAGTTGTGTGTGGCCAATACGCAGTTTATGAACACAGAGAAAAGGTGGCTTTCTGTGAAGGAGATAAGATAGAGAGTGATTTCGTGTTGGTTGGTAGGAAAAACAGAAAATATCTAAGAAATGTGAAGGCAATACCAGGAGAGTTGCAGTACAGGTTGGTCGTTGCTGACTCAGATAAAAGGAAAGTTAAAAAGCGTTAAAAGAAAGGGTACGATTGAGATGAGAAAGGTGTGGAAATTGAAGGAAGAAACAAGAGCAAGGTTTGAGGAGAGAGTTGGGGAGTTGGTAAGCACTGATGCACTGGATTTGTGGAAGTCTTTTAAAGAAAGGGTACTAAAGGCATGTGACAAAGTGTGTGGATGGACGAAGGGTAGGAGAGATCGAAGAGATACATGGTGGTAGAACAAGGAGGTGAAGGATGCGATAGTGAGGAAGGAGGAGGTGCACAAAGCTTTATGTAATAATAGGACTGAGCAAATGAAAGCCAGGTATAATGACATAAAGAATCATGCAAAGAGGGTGGTTGTGATATCTATGAGGAAGTAGGCTGAGGAGAGGTTGAGCAGGCTGGATGAGAACACAGATAGCGTTTAGGTTTATTAAATCAATGAAAAATGATGGAAGAGATGTTGAGGGAGGAAGATGCATGAGGTGGGGTGATGGAAGGTTGAATTTTAGTGAGAAGGACAGGGAAAGAGTTTGGAAGGAGCATATGGAGGGAATTATGAATGAGGAGAATGAATGGGATCAGAGGGTAGAAGTTACTGTGGTGAAGGGGCCAGTGAAGAGGGTTAGTTGGGAAGAAGTAGTGGAAGCAATGAAGGAAATGAAAATAGGAAAGGCAGCTGGTCCATCAGAAGTAAGTGTGGAAATGATAACTGACAGGGATTATTGTGATGATGGAGCTCTGCCAGGGGATGCTGGATGGAAGAAGAATGCCAGATGATAAGGCACTAAGTGTGGTGGTACTGATCTTCAAGGGGAAGGGGGATGCGATGAGTTGTGAGGTGTATAGAGGACTGAAGTTATTGGATCATGCAATGAAGGTAATTGGAAAGGGTGTTGGAGAGGAAAATTCGGAAAGGGGTGGATGTGGATGAGATGCAATTTGGTTTTATGCTAGGAAGGGGGACAATAGATGCAGTATTCATTGTACAGATTAGGGTTCCAAGGAAGGCAACTGAGTGGGCACTGAGGAAGAGAGGTGTACTAGAGGTAACAGTGAGAGCAGTGACGAGTTTGTTTGAGGAGGTAAAGACAAGAGTGAGAATTGGATCAGAGCTGTTGGAAGAGTTGGTGGTGAAAGTTGGTGTGCATCAGGGATCTGTGTTGTAACCATTATTGTTTGCAATAGTGGTTGACATGGTGACAGAGAGTGCAAGAGAGGGATTGCTAATGGAAATACTGTATGCAGATGACCTTGTTTTGATGAGTGAGATGATGGAGGGATTGAGGAAGAAGTTTTGGAAATGAAAGGAGGCGTTTGAAAGCAAGGGTTTGAAGGTAAACCCCAGGAAGACAAAGGTGATGGTGAGTGGATTGGAAGGAGAAGTGTAAGTAAGGTGGATCATTGTGGTGTATGTGGGAGAAGGGTAATGGTAAATGCGTTGTGTACGAGATGAGAAATGGATTCATGGTAGATGTACGAAAATGAAGACGGTGACCCCAAGACTGGCAAGAGAGTTTATTTGTGGAAGACGTGAGAAAGGAGCGGGAAACACTATGCAATGAGGTGGAGATGGTGAGAGGGTTTTGTTATTTGGGAAATAGGGTGGATTTAAGTGGTGGATATAAAGCAGCTGTGACAGCAAGAGCAAGACTTGGCTGGATGAAGTTCAGGGAATGTTGAGCATAGTCATATGGGAACTGGTTCTCATTGAAGACGAAAGGAAAGGTCTGTAGGAGTGGTGTGAGAGCTGTAATGTTGTATGGGAGTGAGACATGGTGTTTGAGGGAGAGAGAGAGAGAGAGAGAGAGATGGCAATTTTGAGGACAGAGCAATGGTGAGAGAAATGTGTGGCATGAGGCTGTTTGATAAGAGGAGGACTGAGGACTTGATGGGGATGCTGGGGTTGGAGGAATCAGTGGAACGGAGTGCAGTGGTATGGGTATGTGTTGAGGAGGGATGAGGAGCATGTTCTGAAGAGGATGCTAGAGTATGAGGTAAATGGACAGCAAAAGCAAGATAGACCGAGGAAAATGTGGAGGGAACAGGTGGAGGAGGAGATTGGGAGGACTGGCTTAAGAAGGGAAGACACCCAAAACCAGACAAGGTGGTGTAAGGGCGGTTGCTATGGCATTGAGGTAGATCCAGCCACCCCCATTAACAGGGACAAAACCCAAATTCAAAATGATGGATGATGATGATGATATGCACCTGTTTTCATCCATACACATGACCATACGAAGGCAGGCTTCTCTTGTGCACACTACATCTGATGCCTCTTATGCCCAAATTTTCTTGCTTTACTGTAAAGTAAAAATACTAACCTCTCCAAATGAACCAGCTCCAATCTTTGAGACCACCTCAAAGCACTGATTGAAGTAAGGTTCCTTGTTATGTTCATCATAGTTTGGATTTAGTAAAGATAGACAAGATAAGGAATCAGTTCTTGAAACATTATGTGAAAGATACAAACAGCCATATGTAGTAAGAGCTGCATTTTTCTCAACAAACTAGTAAATAAGCAAAAAATAAACGAAAATGAATTGGTATATTTTCAGGGACTGCTTGAGTGCCTGTAAGTACCAAAAAAAAAGGGGAGAAAGGAATAAAAATGACGATGCTGTATCCCAGGAATCATGATTGTCTGTGTCGTAATATTTATTGTTATTATCCATGTTTCACATGTTTTTCTATGTGTACATGGCTCTTCTCCAACACAGTATCCCTACAAGCTGCATTGGCCTCCTGAGATCCCTTTTCACTACTACTTCCTATTTCTTTTGCAGGTTTCTCCTACTTGGATCATGTGCATCAGCTCAGTCTTCTACTTGTACACTACAACTGCACTGCTCTCCTAAAACAAAAATATCTCGAGAGACCAAAGGGGTTTTTATGGATCAAGTGCTTAACTCCAATTTCACAGCATGAAGCAGATGAAAAACACTTCCCCCCGGAAAGTTTACAAATCTATCATTTACAAGCAACACTGCCAGATGATCCAGTCCCTTTGGCTGAGAATTGGAACAAGCTGTTCTATCCATAGATACAGATTCAAACTCATGACCTATTAGTATATAGTCTTAATATCCACTGACGAATTTCACATGTATGCTAATAATAGAACTGGTCACTGTTTATTTGTAGACAGAAACTAGTTCTTCATGCAAGGATTAATTTGACACATGACAATTGAAGTTAGAATTGTAGGTATTCAATTTAAAGGATAAAGTTTATAAAAAACAGAGCAGAACATACGAAAGAAATATAATATTCATACAACTAAAATATATGAAATAACAGTATTATAGCTACTAAACAGTTAACATGTGTACAACTAGCCACAATATACATTTCTAGATTATAGATGCTAAACAGCTTTGCACAACTAAACATTGTATGTAATATTATTACATTAGTATTACAGATGTTGAAAAATGACTTTTGAAACGTTCTCACATACAAAACTACAATTTCTGCAAACATCAAAAGGATACTGTTGTTTGTTTTATGGAATGATACAGGTAATGCTTTCTGTTGCAAACGAAGGGCAAATATTCGGCTGAATGGAGGTGCACTCTTCACAGGAGGTTTTGGTGGCAATGAATCACGAGGTGTACCCCTAGCCTGCAACAAGCATTGCAATAAATAGTTACACAGAGATACTAACAGCAGAAACTTGAATTAATTGTAGGTTTACTTAAATGTTAATTCTGACACAAAAAAATTCATAAAGATTGTTGTTGCTTCGTCTCATCATCCTCATGCTAAAAAGAATTTTAGCTGCAACCAGCCAATCTTATTGCATATTATTGTTGAATGTAACCGTTAAGGGAGAGAGTGATTTGAAGAAGTGGTTTTTATTTCTAGCCAGTCAAACAACTGCACAGAGGTTCCTCCATTGGCTCGATTTCTATAGAATTGTTTATATTAAAGGAAGTTAAACAAATTGATATGGACTTCTTTGGATAAGGTAATTTAAATGGTAAACAATTAGTGTCCACACTGCTAACACAAGTGATTGAGCTTTTGAGAGTTAATTATCTTCTGCTAACAGGCTAACCAAAAAATCTAATGAACTAGCTCTCATTTAGAACCAAATGGGAAATTAATACTGTTAGTTAGAATTTTCTCAGCATCCCATAAGAATTAACTTTCCATTTAACCACACCAAAGTCAGTAAAATAATTACACATAATCATGAAAAAAATTCGTATTAATGACAATGAATTCTAAAAGATTTTGAATCAACTGTCCTTAAAAAAAAAAAAAAATTACATTTATAGAAAACTAATTCAAAATATCCTCTAGACCAGTGCTTCTCAAACTATCTGATGTGGCATACCAGCAATTTTTTTTTTTCCCAATGTTCCAGGGACTGCTAATATTTCTTAGTAATATTAATTTATACTGGAAACAAATATATATAATGAACATAAAAGCTGACAATTTTTTAATCTTATATTTATTTTGTAAACAAATAATACAATATTACATAAGTATTTTATAAGGTTTGTCTTTTCTGGAAATTCGCCGCATACCAGTAGCTGATGGCTCGTGGACTGGCACCTGTCTGCGGACCACCACTGCTCTAGACCACTTAATGTAAACATACTACAATATTAAAACTGAAAAACATCATGATGGTATCTAATTGTACAATACAGAGGGGGAAAATATAGAGTATCCAAAGAGTTTTCAACAAGTAATAACATTTTCAGATTTATGCCATCATAATAAGTTCAACGTCCACTTTTCCATGCTTGGTTGGACAGAATTTATAGTGAAGATTTTCTACAGTCAGATGGCCTTCTCATTGCCAACCCTCACCTTGTTTCCAAGTAAGGTAACATCTGCTCCTGACCAGACGTGTTTTCACAGAAGATTGGAAACAAAGGACACCAGTTGCTTGATGGTGACACTTGTTTACAGTTACCACTTGAAGTCAAGGCAAGGAGACATGAACACACACACCAGGCTTCTTTCAGTTTCTATCTACTAAATTCACTCACAAGGTTTTGGTCGGCTCGGCCCCATAGAAGACACTTGCCAAAGCGCCAAGCAGTGAAACAGAACCTTGAACGAAGTGGCTGGGAAGCAAACTTCTTACCATACAGCCACGCCCGTCAAATAAACGAGAAATAATTATTTTGATCTTTAACGCATGTAAATAAGTGAATCACGGTCAGGGTTTCATGTTTAATTTTGTTTTAGATTTTTATCCAAAAATATTTTCATCAATAAATTTGGATCTTAACCAAAATGAAAATCTAAAAACAGCAATCTATTTTTAGAGAGATTGAGCTATTGAGATTTAGCTATTGTTTCAAGCAAATCAAGGGACAATATAAAAGCTTCATCGCTGACTGCCTTCACATAGCAATTTTACTACCTGCTAGAAGTGCCAGCTGGGTTTCTTTCAAATCACATCTTACCATCTTAGATAAGTGGAACACTATGAAAAATGTGGTATGAGTGTAAACTGTACTTGGAATGAGACAAAATATAAAAAAGAATAGGTCCACTCGGCCAGAGCTCATTTGAAGTCGAGTAAACAGCGTTACAGTAACAAATGTACGAAAACAAGTGCGAATCTGAATCCAAATAGGATTAAGAAAACAGCTTGCATTGAATTGGCTAACGTTTGTCATGATGACATCTCTTGTATATTTTCTATCACAAACAAAACCAAAAATGATATGTTCCAACGAACTCCACGCAACCAAATAAAGTTAAAGTACAGCCAGTGCAAGATACCATCCTGATTTAGTGCTAATTAAAAGGAATTGATGCTTGTGCCAATAATCAGATCAAATAACAGATTACATGATTTTTGTTTCACTCCTGTGACCGGACGTTGAGATTCAGCGCTCGGGTTGTGCAGGGCTGACCGTGTGAATTTTCCGAGCCCTCTCCCCACCCACCCACCGTTTGCCAGCGCGCATTTTTTCCTTCATATTTGTTCAATATACATTGCATTAGAAGTATTACATGATTTTTGTTTCACTCCTGTGACCGGACGTTGAGATTTAGTGCTCGGGTTGTGTGAATTTTCCGAGCCCTCTCCCCACCCCACCCCCTTTCGCAGCGCGCATTTTTTCCTTCATATTTGTTCAATATACGGTGCACTTCAACTACTACACTATTTTTTTTTCAATTTTTCTACCGGGTGCGGATCTATATATTAACCCTCCGAATTCGTCTTTTCCTTTGTGGACGATAAAGACAGGCTGGATCGACTTTACTCTTCTTTACAAATTTTGTCTTGTGCCATTGTAAAAATCAAGAGTAGTACTGTAGAAACCACGAACATGATGTACTTGGGTAAACAAATCATGTCATTAATCACTAATCAAGAGTCGGGGGTTTTGTTTTTCTTGTAGGAATTAGGAAAATGAAACTCAAATGTTTCAACTAGTATCGGAAGGGAATTCAGCATCTTAAGGAGGAAGGTTAAACGCTGTTGCGTTGTATTCACAACGAAATTAGCATTGTTGTGGACGCTGAAGAAAATTTCCACCTCACTATTGAGGTAAATGGAAAAAGATACGCAACTTAATTTTTATAGTTTACAGAAATATTTCTTTTGATCCTCTTTAACTGTAATACAATGACTGGTAATCCGCATCTTCCAAATGTCGTCTGCAGACTTAATGCTCAACTCTAATCGAGTAAACTACTGAGGCATTCCAACCACGACTGTCCCATCTTTTTCATATGCACTATTCACACATTTTTACAATCTACACTTTCATATTTTGATGCGATTCAAAGCAGATTTGGTTGCTATTTCTACCAGGTCAAGTGACCGCCTAGACGTTCCCTCGTTGGTTACAAGCAGTTAATGTAAACTCATCGGTGTCATGAAACAAGGGGTAAATGGTGGCAAGAAGAATTGTGGGTGTCACAAATTAAGATTTAACAAAGCTAAAAAAAAAAAAAAAAAAAAAAGTTACTCCACCAGCAGTACAACTCTATGAAGGCGGGAACCACACCTACTTTGAAGTGTCAAAAAGTTTCTCTACACTTTTCAAGAATCCAAGATTAATTCTCAAATGCAGTTTTTTTCCTTCTTTCCCATTAATCCGATTCAGTCAATCTTTCAGAAACTGAAATTAATATCTGAGCAAGGCCAAGGTCAATATTGGTTAGATTTTGGAGAAATAACCTCTTTTAAAGTTTGTTTATAACTTTATAGAACTTTTTAACAAAATTCAAAAAATTTAAATCGTAAACTTGTGGAGACTAATTAAGCGTTAGCAGACACTACTTTCCAAGAGCCTGAGTTCGGAGAATGACAGAATATGTAGGAACCTAACATCATAATATTTATTCTAAAGGTTTAAAAAAAAAAAAAAGGCGGAAACATTCCTTTACAATTAGACATGAAATTTCATTAATCAAAACACTTTTTCTCTATAGTAAATAGTAAGAGTTTCTTAAGCATTTAATCAATCTCCTTTCTTTTCTACAAATATATTATGACCAGCCTCCTCATTAAAGCTCAAACTGGATGTCAACTTAACTGAAGAAATATAAGCTGATGTGGATATACAAAGCAACAGTTGCAATATGCACATTATCAAAATCAAATATTAGATACGGAAATCCCAGTTTATCAACTATAGAAGGGCCACAAACCAATACATACACGATGGATAAAACTAATTGGAGGAAAGTTAATTGTGTAGACTCTTATCTTCATCCAAATAAGTTTTGTTATATAACATAGAATTTGAAAATGTTCATTTTTTTTTTGTAATAAATAAGACAGGATGAGAATGAGGAGAATAAAGTAGAATAAACATTTTTGTGGGTGGATGCCGTTAGCAAACGTTAAGATCAAAAGAACTAAGAAAAGCAATTAATATAAACTGACAGCGTTGAGTAGAAATAAACAAAAAATGATAAATAAGGTGGGCCTGACAGACTTGACTAAAATGAAGGCGGAGTTTGTTAAGGACTTTCAACGGGGCGAAAACAATTAACACGTTTAAAATATTTACAATAAATTTAGATAACGAAACAGAAATATTACCTCACTCCGACCCGCGTCATGTGAAAATAAAATACAAGTATGAACAACTAACGAATACAATATAAAGCAAAAACAGAATGAAAGGAGCCAACTTTAAATACACATGGCAACTGTTAACACAAAATTTACTTACTTTCTTTGTACTAAATGTTGCAGTTTCTGTGAAGAACTTTGGTGTCGGTCTAGGACTTGAAAATGCCATTTAAGTAACTGTAGTTAATCAAAATAAACGAAGAGAAAGATATATATTTATATATGTATATTTCAACTTGTTGGTGAAGATATTCAACAACAAGTTCTCACTCACACACGACTTATTTAATTCGCGCTAATTTTTGTTTTTAGAAAGCAGCGCACTGATTGGTCAATATTCTTATGGCTGTTGCTGGCTTATTTGTCAAATCTTTTATAATTTATAGTTAAATTGAATAAAGCATAGCTCTCACACTCTAAACAATTTATTCTTCTAACAATATTAGAATGCATAAATGCATAATATTTATCATCGTAATAGTTTTAATTGCCTCCTACAATATTTACGAAGAGAAATTTTCAATCTAGCTTAGCATTCAAATTGACAAATCGAAACATGCGTTAGAAATGACAGTTGGCTAATACTTCGGCATTTAACTCGTTTGAATGTATTGATGGCGTTTGTTTGTTTATTTCATAGTTTTTAACTAAGGTACTTTTAGTTTCTTAGTCAACCGATTATTGTTAGTTATAAATGGGTTATTTATGTTTTAACTCATACACAATAATAAAATTGTATTTTTCAAGTTTAATCAATATTTGTTTTTTTGTTTTATTTTGGAAGCTTCTGTTCCATTTGAAATATTGACAAGTTGAGCCTGTCGGGTGGGGATGGGATAAAAGCGATATGTTTTTTCTCTGTAAACCTATACTTTACTACCACTGTAATATCGTTATTTGTTACTGTTGACAAAGTTGAAAATACTAACAGTTTCCAATCTCATGCAACACGTGGTGTGTTATGGGGAGATCAGTCATTTTTAATTTAATTTCTACCTTACTACTCAATCCTTAGTTATCTCTACATTTTATGCCTAGAACTTTCTGATACTCTTCCAAGTTGACATTGTTTTATTCCTTACTTTTCACACGCAACTATTATTGTCATACGTCATAAATATGCTACAGTGACGTCACTGATTTGTTATCTGTTATTTATTATTCCTGCAAACCTGGCGCTTTATAGGCGTATATATTTTTTTCTTTAATCAGTTTTTATTTTTATGATGTATACCAAACAAAACTATTGATCAGTTATTTCGAATTTAATCATGTTTTACAATTGTGCATGCTTCTACAGCCGTAACATATTTCTAAGAAAATATGGGATGCACGTTACTTTCAAAGATGAATCTTCGTTTAAAACTCTTTACGGTGAAACACTTCGACAAAAGGGTTGCAATTCTAAAGAACAATTTGAATCAATATTTAAAGAGATAAAAGATGAAATACAAAGAAGGCGTGATATATGTAAAAATGCTTTACATCGACGTCAACTGATCTCATCCAGATACAGACCATTGCATCCAAGCATTTATTTTCTGAAAGAATCATATTTGGATCCAAAATTCTTGCATTTGGTTTACTTATGCAAGAACGCAGGAATGAATGATGATGTTAAAAAATCTATCACTATACATAAATCGTTTCGTCTCTATGCATTTCCTGTTTTTACGCAAGAGTTTTGCGACATGTTCATCCGAGAACTGGAAAATTTTGAAAGAAGTGATTTACCGAAAGGCCGACCAAATACAATGAACAATAACGGTTGCCTGCTCGATGAATTAGGTTTCGATAAGGAGTTGCTGGAGCCTTTAAGAATTAATTATTTATCATGGATTACACGCTACTTGTTTCCCGATTTTGGAGGTGGTAGTCTTGATTCTCATAGAGTTTTTACTGTGAAGTATGCTTGCGGGCAAGATAGAAATCTTGGTGCTCATTATGACAATGCTGAAATAACACTGAATGTTTGCCTTGGTAAAGAATTTAGTGCGGGTGGCTTGAACTTCCGCGGACTTAACACAGAAATGTATGAAACGTCAACTTTTCACTATCCTAACACACCAAGATATGGAATCCTTCATCGAGGTCGCCAGATGCACGAAGCACTTCCCATTGAATCTGGAACCCGACATAATTTGGTTATGTGGATGAGATCATCATCTATCAGGAATCATTTGTGCCCAATGTGTCTTAGTGTCCCTCAGTTAGAAAAAGACACAACTGGAGGGAATGGTCAAGGCTTCACGGTGCATGATGAAAGACAAGACAATCCACGGTTTGTTGATGTTTGCGTTATATAAAGCGAGCATTAACCTGTTGGGTATTATCGATTTTATTTTTCAATATTGCATTCAAATTTAAATCTAATAAAATATTTTTTTAGAATCGAAAAAAATCTGCTATTTAAAATTTTATTTCAAATAAACAAAAAGAGCTGTTTTATTAACTTTTTTCGGAAACACTTCCGTCCGTTTCTCATTTGTTTTTAGTTTTCTACTTAATTTCAATTCCTATTTTAATTCATTTTCATCTCAAATGTTTTTTGTTAATTTGAAATTTCTCAACAAAATTATTGCGATATTTCCACAAACTTTATATTAAAGATTTAATTTTGTGTGATTTTAATTTTTTTTCTTTATGTAAAAGTTACTATCGCTTTGTTTTTCTTAATCTCCCTTTGAAAATAAAAATTTTATCGTTCTCTATTTTACGGAATATTCTTAATGTTTCCTTTATAGGAACATAATTCAGCAGCAATAGTGTTTATTTTGTGGTCGTGAGATGTGCTAAAAATAACAGCTAAATCGCCCTTAAATCACGATTTTTTTTTTTTTTTTGCATATTTATATGAATTCCCGTGTGTAGAACACAATTTCGCAAATATTTTTTTTCTGAAAGTTCCAAAAAATAAAGTTATGAGTGGTTATTTGGAGTGCTTAAACCAAAATTCCACCGTTTTTATTTTAATTTTTATAGCGTTGGATATGTTTGGCTATATATCCACTTCAGTGGATTCTTCACATTACCTCAAATTTGGATGAGGGTATAGCTGGCTATTTCAGTCCGATATAGGACATATTTTATTTTATCAACCCTGGAAGTAAAGCTGAATTTGGTAAACCTTACACTATTCACCTCAGGAATAATAACAATGAATGGAGCAGAACGCATATAAATAAAAGTTAAAGGAATTTTTATTTATATGCGTTTTGCTCCATTTATTGTTATTATTCATATCTACTCAAAATGCATCACTTTAACTTGGTATCTCTACCTATAAAACGGGTGTGATATCCTGTTTTTTTTGTGTAATTTTTGCTACCCATGGTAACTATTAACATATTTACATTGTCATGGTTTTTTTAAAACTGAGATAATATAAATATATACATAAGCTTATATATATATATATATATATATATATATATATTATGTATTCTTTTATATATATTGTAACAATATTATATATATTTGTTATGTATTCTTTTGGTTCGTGTTGGGATAATAAAACAACTCACTGAAGGCACCATTATGATTCTTCCTGTTTATTTATTTGGCATGTTTACAAACAGTATATATATAGCGGAGTGATACACACTGTGCGTATCTGCCTTAGACACAGTTCATACTGCCTAGTAGATGCGCTTAACAAAATAGTACTTCTAGTGGGGGTGTATTCCTATATACGTATACCTACGCATACACATAAATATGAACGTGTAACATCCCTTCTTGATAAAAACAAAAAGGATATTTTGGCAATGAAAAAATAGAAGTAATCTCCCTTACACTAATGGCTTGTCAGCGCAAGGGTGGCAATCCTGCAGCAGAAACCGTGAGATTATTCTGCCCACACACATAGTTTTCTGCTTCCTGATCTAGAAGAAATAGTTTTTTGGTTTTTTTTTCTTCTTTTAACGGTATCGAATCGGTGGTAAAATGTTCAGTCTCCATCTGGTGGATCTTGTGCTCTGCACTGGTGTCTGAGGTGTGTCGTTGGGCTGTTGATGGGTGGTTGGTGCCCGTTGGGGTGATGATTCTGTGGAAACACGGATTCTGTTTGTGCTGTCATCTGCTGTGGGTGTTGTGGTTCTTGTTGGTGTTGTCACTGATGCTGCAGGTGTTGCGCATGTTATCCTCGATAGCCTTGGGCGGATGTGGGCCCTGTTACGTCTCAGCTGCCTACCAGATTCAGTTTCTATAATGTATGATCTTGGAGTTTCAGCTCTACTGACAACTTGTGCTGGGATCCATGTTTTAGTTATAGGATCTTGAGTATGCACATGAAGTCCTCCAAGTATCTCAGG
>NC_068986.1:64815256-64827908 GCF_001194135.2 Octopus bimaculoides | reverse complement strand
CAGGTAAATATTGTGTATGTTTGTTGTAATATTTCTGTGCTTGTTCTTGAGTGGCTGCTAGCTTCGCTCTTGTCTCTTCCTGGTGAATAGGAGGTTGGTTCTTAGTTGGCAAGATGGTTTTGTATTTCTTGCCATTCAGCATTTCTGCAGGAGATTTCATGTCAGCTCTCAGTAGTGTTGCTTGTAGGGACAAAAATGTCAGGTGTGGGTCTTCCTTAGTTTCTCGGCATTTGACTTGTGTTCTCTTGACTGTCTGCACCTGTCTTTCTATGGATCCATGACCTTTGGGGTAGTGTGGAGCTAAGGTTACAATGTTGAACCCATATTCATCAGCTAGCTTTTTGAATTCCTGAGATGTGAACTGGGTTCCATTGTCTCATATGATCTGCTCTGGTATTCCTTGCTCTGCTAGAAGTCCTCGAGCCACTGTAGTTATTGTTTTAGCTCTCAGATCTTTTACTTTTCTCACAAATGGGAATTTGGAGTAGTAACAGACCATAATCAAGTATCATTCTTGGTTCTCTGTGAACAGATCTATTCCAATAGTTTGCCATGGCCTTCTTGGAATGTCACTGGATATCATTTCCTCATTTTGTTGTGAGTTTCTGTACTTTTGACAGATGTGACATGTAAAAACCATCTTTTCTATGTCTTTGTACATACCTACCCAATATACAGCTGACTCGGAGTTTGCATTTTTCCATTCTCAGATGCCCTTGGTGGATCTTGTCAAGAATTTCTATTTATCCAGCCACCAGGATTCCATTCTCCACTGATATGTCATCATGGATGGCCCAATATTCATGAATGAGGGTTTGCACCTGATGCCTCTTCTCTGGCCACCCCTGAATCACCATCTGAGTAAGAAGCTGGAGTTCTTCATCTTTGCTGGTCTCTTCTTTGATTTGTTCCAGCTTTGTGTTTGTCACATTTACAATGTGGTGGACCTTAACACTTAGTCCTTCCATCTCCTGTTTATCATGTGAGGATAGTCTGGAAGGAGCATCTGCCAATATCAGGTCCTTTCCTGGCTTGTATCTGATATTGTAGTCGTATTTTTGGAGCCTCAACAGTAGCCTTTGTAGTCTGGCTGGTGTTTTTGATAGGCATATCTCTGTCAATCCTGCTTGGAGCTGCCTTCACTTCACCGTTGATTGACACAATATTAAGCTTTTGACAGGTATCAAGTCCAAGAATTGCAGGTCCTTCTGTTCTTGTGACATAAAAAGAACACTTGATTATTTTTCCTTTGTGTGTCCCTGTGATGGTTGTTTTGCCCAGTTGTGGAATCCTGGTACCTCCGTATGCAGTGAGGATTACATCACTTGGTGTGAGGATTCCTTCTTTGACATTATCCTCTTGTATCATGTTCTGGGAACATCTTTTTGTAGAGGTTGACAGGTAAGATATCACTCTGGGCTCCAGTGTCAATCTTTAGCTTTAAGTCAATGTTTATTCGTTTTTTGCCTGACTTCTTTTGAATTTGTATTGTTGTATACGCCTCTTTTTTTTTTCTGGTTGTCATTTCCCATCTCATGTACATTTATTGTGCCGACTGCCAAGAATTCCTTCTCTGAGGTGTTTTCTTCCTGATGTTTGGCATGTATATCTCTTTGTCTTCTCTTACAGCTCCTCTTTGAAAATTGAGGCTTGTATTTGTGAGATTTTGTTAGTCTACACATTTTTTCCCAATGGTTGGGCTTTCCACATGCTTTGCAGTGTGTACCGAATGCAGGACATTTGTTCCGGTCATTGAACTCATACTCTGTACCACAGTACTGGCATGTTCTCTATTTGTGGGTATGTTTCGTCCTATGTCTAGATAAAATATCTACACTGCTGCCTATTGTGTTTGTTTGTAAAGTGAGGCCATTTGTTTGGTAGTGGCTTCGAATGCTCTTCCAGTGTCTACTGCTTCTATCAATTGGAGAGCATCCTTACCGATGAGGGATTTTTGGATTTCTTTATGAGCACACCTCCATATAAGTTGATCAACAATCCTTTCGTCCTTGTCTTTGAATCTGCATTTCTCGGCAACATTCTTTTGTCTGGACAGGAAGTTGTCAATCGTTTTTTGTGGGTCTTGTTTCAGGCCCTGGAATTCATACCTATGAATTCTATGGTTTGATCTGGGCTCTAGGTGCCTTTCAAATTTCTCTAAAAGTGTGTCTGAATTATTGCAATCTGATTCTGACGTATCCCAACTATTGAATAGGTCTAGGCCCTTCTCTCCTGTCCATAAAAGGATGTAGCTTACCATTTCATCGGTAGTTGTTCCTTTCAGGAAGCTTTTGAAAGCCAGTTGAGTTTCCTGTTTGAATTTCTTGAACGCTTCCATGATATCATCTCCGTCACAGTTCATGGTCGGATGTAGATTCATCAGTACGGCGACAGGGGCCACCATTTCGGATCTTTGTGTGTGTGTCCGAAGACGAAGCGATATTCAGTTTATTAAATTTCAGGTTTGTTGTGTTCCTGTTTTGTTGTAAAGGCATGGTTTTCGATTAAGTATTTATCACTGCCACCATGTTATGTATTCTTTTGGTTCGTGTTGGGATAATAAACAACTCACTGAAGGCATTATTATGATTCTACATGTTTATTTACTTGGCAAGTTTACAAACAGTATATATATATATATATATATATATATATATATATATATAGCGGAGTGATACACACTGTGCGTATCTGCCTTAGACACAGTTCATACTGCTTAGTAGATGCGCTTAACAAAATAGTACTACTAGTGGGGATGTATTCATATATACGTATACCTACGCATACACATAGATATGAACGTGTAACATATATATATATTCCTGCAGTTGTTAACCAACAACTGTTATGGGTAAATATTAACATTGATCTCATTTGTCTCAGAAGGCCCACCTAAATACACTACACATATCAAGGAAATACTTCCCTCGTGTACCATCACATTGTTCTTAATGGTTTGGTTTGGAGGAAGGGGCTGTGTCAGGGCCTTTGCAGGTCCTGCAATTAGCAGCACATAACTAAAACATAACAAACTTTGCAAATACTAAAGCCTCACAGTCTAGATGATCTGTGAATACATACTTATAGCAAAACCAGATCTGCATCTTGATAGCTTGTTAATATTTTGTTGAGTAAAAGCACCCATGCAGTGCCACCTAAAAGCGCCCAGTACTCTTTGTAAAGTGGTTGGCAGACTGGAGTCTGGTGCAGCTCTGGTCGAGCCACGTGACCTATGCCAGCATGGACAACAGACATTAAATGATGATGATGATGATTAAAAGGAGTTCCACATTTGAGTACTCTTCACATATCTGAGAGAGAGTAGCTACGATACAAAATTCTTGACTACAAGCTAAAGTGACAGCAAAAATAGCAGCTAAATTCAAATAATACCCGACCATCTTAAATACCTTTCTTTCAAGTATTATGTAATATTGACATATCTGAAACAAAAATGAGGCATCATGAATGCAGTTCAGTTTGGGCAGGCCTGAATCAAATATAAAGAAAAAGCCATCGAACTGTTGGCAAAACTTCACTCTCTCTCTCTCTCTCTCTCTCTCTCTCTCTCTCTCTCTCTCTTTCTCTCTCTTTCTCTCCCACTCACTTGCTTACTCTTCAATGGTTCTTCCCCTTCTCAATTAGCAATCTGACACTCCTGCCTAAGCCCACCCCTACCTCCAACTCCTTTATCTCACTCCAGAAACTTCAGTATTAAATACTTTTTGCTTAGTCTTTCTTTTTCAGACCCAAAATCTATGGAACTTCCTGCCTTCCTCCATACTTTCCATAAGGGCATCAACCTACTGAAGTTCAAGTTAAACATCAAATTCATCACTGTCATCAGCCTGAGAAAGCATCCAAAGGCTATGGGCCCTTCTTTTTAATCTTTTATTGGGTTGGTCTGAAGGAAGGACTCTCCAAGATTAGTGAGATTGACATGGTTAGTATTCTCTTGAATAGTGTGCAAGTCAAAGGCTGCTGGCTAGAGATAAAATTTCAGAGACAATGGGAAGAAAGTTTACCACAGGCACAGACATGACTGTGTGGTAAGAAGCTTGCTTCCCAACCACATGGTTCAGGTTCAGTCCCACTCCATGGCACCTTAGGCAAGCGTCTTCTACAATAACCTTGGGCCAACCAAAGCCTTGCGAGTGGATTTAGTAGGTGGAAACTGAAAGAATCCCATTACATACACACATATATATACATACATATATATATATACACACAAATTGAGAGAGTGGAGCAGGTAAAACCCAGGCTACATATGTTTCCTAGCTAGCAAATCCTCTGATGTAATAATTATATGAGGCATACTCAGCTAGCAGGTTGTCAGGCGAAAGATCCCTTTTGGTGAGTTAACTTAGGATTCCTTAAGGACACTGTAACCTTCATATAATTAAAGTACTTTCAACCTGTTGAGTAACTAGCTGAGTACCCCTTCATCATCATTTAATGTTTGCTTTCCATGCTGGCATGGGTTAGATGGTTTTACTGGAACTAGTAAGCCAGAGAGCTGCACCATTTGGCATGATTTCTATGGCTGGATGCCCTTCCTAAAGCCAACTACTCCAAGAGTGTCATGGGTGGTTTTTACATGACACCAGCAGTGGCCATGACTACAATTTCATGGGTGTCGGTAACAGTCATGACTATGATTTCAGAAGTCAAGCACAGCATATTGCCAAAGGTCTCAGTCACTTGCTGTCACCTCTATGAGGCCCATCCCTCACCTCTGTGAGGCCCAACATTCAAAGATTATGCTACTGACAATGTCTACCTCTTCTACAGGCTCCATCCACAGAGATCAGCACTTCTTTACACAACTGTCCTCATCCATATACATCACATGACCACACCAGCACATTAATCTCTTCATCTCTCTTGCACACTACATTTGATGCCTCTTATGTCCAGTTTTTCTCTCAAAACACTTACATTCTGTCATGCATGCACACTGACATTGCACATCCAGTGAAGCATACTGGTTTCATTTCTTTCAAGCCTTTGCATGCCCTCTGCAGTCACAGCCCATGTTTTACTGCCATAGAGCATGGCTATTCACACACAGGCATCATACAGTCTGTCTTTCATTCTAAGAGAGAGAGACCATTTGTTACCAACAGAGGTAGAAGCTCTCTGAACTTTGCCCAGCCTATTCTTATTCTTGCAGCTACACTCTCGGAGTATCCACCTCCACTGCTGACTTGGTCACCTAGATAACGGAAGCTATCAACTACTTCTAGATATCCCTTCTGGCATTTGACAAAATCTATTTTCTGTACATTTCTAGTGTTTATTGTATCTCTGTAGATATGTCACACACAAAGACTATTTTCCCTGTTAACGTTCCTCTGATATTACTGCACCTCTTATGTGCCATTGGCTTGCAGCAGGGACATCTTATGGAGTTTCTTCCTATGCCTTTTCTACATATTGAGCATGGCCATCTACCTGAAGGGATAAGTAATAATTACATCAAAGGATCTGCTTGCTAGGAAACATGTAGCCTGAATTTCACCTGCTACACTCCCTTATTTTGGATTTTTATTTGCATTCATAGTAGCTCAGGTTGCTAATCATGAGTTATGAAAAATATTTTTCAGCTTATCAAGCCTCAATATTGGAAAAGCCTACAACCTTCAATGCCAATAAATTATTATTGTTCCTGAATGTTGTTTTTTATACCTACCACAGACTGCTCAAAGCTTACAAACTTCCTACACTTAGATCCTTGGATCTTATAATTACATATCAATATATAGGTGTGTGTGTGTATGTCCCCCATTACCACTTGACAACCAGTGTTGGTATGTTTATGTCCCCATAACTTAGCAGCTCAACAGAAGAATAAATACCAGCCTTAACAAAAAATAAGTACTGGAGTTGATTCATTCAACTAAAAATTCTTCAAGGTGATGCTCCTGCATGGCCACAGTCTAATGACTGAAACAAGTAAAAAATAAAAGATATAATGGCTATCATAAGTAATGGCGTTAATCTTTTGTTAAGCTAACATTTAAGTCTACATGTTTTATTCTCCCCACATTTTTATTTTTGCTTTTATCTGTGGAAATGTAAATTCTGGTTATTGATAGAGTTTGTATCTTGGATTTATTTAAATTTGAACTCAATTATCTTATTCTTCATTCTGATTCATTTCTATGCTAGAATGGCTCCAGCATCTTCAAATTTTTTTTTTTTACAGTTAAGGGAAATTCCTTTTGGATCAAAGAAGGGGCTTCTACATGGTCACTCAATCAGCTGGAAATAACAGCTACATTTACCTTAAGTGATATATTTGATAATGTAGTTCATGCTACATTCACCTGAGGCTGAAAAATAACCACAAAGGATCTTATAAATAGATGATGTTCCTAATACTACTTAATTGTAAACTGAAACGATGCTGATCTGTAACATCTTCATAGTCATACCTTGTGTCAACTCTTCCTCCTTCAATATAACTTATTTGGGGATTCCTTTCTCGCTTGTTTTCCTTCTCATATATTTGTAGTTTGAAATTAATTGTTCCAAATTAACAGTTGATTTGAACTTGAATCGATATCAATTCAAATTAGGCACCAGCTCTTTTAATTCCATGCAGTTATTTCTATGCATCTCAGTTGGACACCAAAAGAGAAGCTTTATCATCTAATCTACTCTTCCTTCTGCTCTTCTCCCCTTCTTTCTGTTTAGTCAAATCAAAGTAATCATTTTCTTCTTTTATCTCTTTTACATATGGAGACGGAAATGAACTAACAGTTGTCAAGTGGTGGGGGAGGATAAAGAGACACGTGTGTGTGTGTATCTGTGTGAGTTAGAGGTTGGGAAACCAACCAACTAAGGGATAGTATCTATCCAATATATCGCTGGTAGCGTGCCCAATTATTCATACCTAAGTGCTGGTTATTGTGTGGCAATCTTGCAATTGAGTATTATATATGGGCTGGGGTAAAAAGTGGTTTACCCTTAATTTATATGGCAAATAAGAAAATGGTGAGGATACAAAAATGACATATATCAGCCGGTAGACATTCTAGTTTGTCGTTTTGTATCCTCTCCATTTTCTTATTTGCCATATATATATATATATATAAATAGGAGGAGAGACCACTAAGTGGATTCCTTGTATGCTAAAAACAGAAGTCAAAATGTCCTACCATGAAACACACACACATACACAACAGACTTTCTCACAGTTTCCATCTACCAAATTCATTTGCAAGGCATTGGTCAGTTTGAGGCTAAAGTATATCACCTGGTTGCAAAGCAAGCTTCATAACCACACAGTCATTAATTTCCAAAATTAGTTAAGGAGCAGTAATGGCATGTTTAGAGGCTTCTAAGGAACTTTGTAAGCACATTGTTTCTAGCTGTATTTTATATTTTACATTTATTGCTTTTTGCAAATTTGTAGTGTCAAAACAATGTTTCTGTTAGTAAATGCCCTTCCTGCTGTTAACCTGTACACTACACAACTAGAAATATAACTATTGTTACTTTGGAAATCTGTGACAAACTTTATATTTCCTGGTTGAGAACAATTGCCGTAGTAAATGCTGAATTCCTCCAGTAACCTAATTTTTCCTATCTATGTTTTATTTCATCTTATTTATGTCTGTTTACCTTGACATATTCCTACGTGTTAATTGTTTGCTAATTACACATATGTTATCCCTTGATTAAGTAATTGTCTAGATATCAACTCTGTTGATTCCTTATTGCTTGATAGTTATGATTACTTACAATTAAAGCATTAATAAGCCATCATCATCATCATCATTTAATGTCCATGTTCCTTGCTGGCATGGGTTGGATGGTGTGACAGGATCAACGACTATCGTGCTTCAATAACTGCTTTAGCATGGCTTCTGTCCTTCTTAATGCCAGCCACTTCACAACATGTACTGGGTCCTTTTTTGTCTCGCCAGCACTAGTAAATTTGCTACACAGCTTGTAAAACTATGAACACCTGGGTAGGGGCAGCTTTATGCTGGGAGATGAGGGGTTAAAAAATGGGAGGATGGGGTGCAAAGTAGGGTCTTGTTGTAGTGAAGCTACATGGCTATTTACATTTAGAAGATAGGGTAAGAATGATCAAATAAACTCAAATGATCCCACAGAATTACCTCAATCCATCTTAAATGAACTCTAACTGTCAGAGTTAGGTGTTTGTGAAACACTGCACTCTCATCTCTCTTCCTATCATCACCCATGTCATTTCGAACCCTGCATTAACCATTCCCCCATCCCACCCCCAATCCTTGCCCCATGAGCATCATCCCTTTGGAATTCCCTCCTTGCTCTTGTTTTGCCAACAGCTGTGAGTTCAACCTTGGTAAGATCTGCAAATCAGAATTGGTTATATGAAACTTTAAAGTATTCTAAGGTTGATGTTTAGTGTTTTATTCATTACTTTTGTTTTTATGCTATTCATCTGAAGAAGAGCAGGGATAATACCTAATAACCCTTTGACCCTCCTCCCCTAGGGGATAATTAAATGAATTAAATTTAGTTTATGTATAGTTTAAAATCCCAACCAAGTTAACATTGGCAAAAAAACAAATCAGAAGAACTCTTATTATTATTTTCATAAGCTGCATAACTGAAAGGCATAAACAATGTAAGGGTGGATACATTGTGTCATCATCATCTTCATGACCACCATTAATACATTACTTTTCCGTAAATTTTGTGAGGATTTTCTAAAAAGAACCATATCAAAATACTTCGAGGTGGGAACAACATTCTTACTGGTCAGCTCTGATCAAGTAGAGCTATGACCAAAAACACTCCAGATATAACTCTCTTATCTCTCTGTACATCTTAGACTACATGAACAATTGTGTCCTGTTTTTAAGACTGTAGGTGGTGTTTTAACTGTTCTGACAGATCAAGATACCTTCATTGAACTATAGCAGTGATTCTCAACTGGGATCCATATAAGATTTTTGGGTATCCAAGCAATCAAAATGGTAAATTGTGGATCCACAGTAGTATTTTAAGGATCCATGAAAAAAGTTTGTTTTAAATGTACTTATTGTAAGAAACAACTAGGTTTCTTTCTCTAATGCTTTACAGAGTTCAACAGGTTTCCAGCCACTGAAACATGT
Organism: Octopus bimaculoides; assembly: GCF_001194135.2. Classification (NCBI taxonomy): domain Eukaryota; kingdom Metazoa; phylum Mollusca; class Cephalopoda; order Octopoda; family Octopodidae; genus Octopus; species Octopus bimaculoides. The sequence continues at coordinate 64,818,789 of NC_068986.1, read as the reverse complement.
TCTCTCGGAGAGTTCTACTGCAAACCAACACACGTGAATGGGTGAAAAACAAAACAGGAATTTTACAAGATGTATCTATGAAACTAGTTTTTAAACATTGAATGGCTAGTGGGGGACTCCAGAACAAAACAGTAATCAAAGGGGTCCATAGATTAAAAGTGGTTGAGAACCAGTGGACTATTGGAATAAGACATATTCTAACAATGGTACCATTTTAGCTTCATTTTGATTGGATAACTTGCGTGTGGGCAATTTAGTATTGAAAAGACTAAAAATATACAGAAGATTGAGAACCATTATTAAAGCCAATACTGGTTGTAATGACATAGCTTTGCAGTAGTTTCTTTATTGCTAAATATATATGTGGTTGGTGCACAGGATTATTTTTTATTAGAGTACATCCAACAAATAAGCTATGAAGATAAGAGGATGTTTGTATTTTCAAGATAACAAACTAACAAATATAAGTTGTAAGCTTCTATCTAGCAGAGATCTTGCGCAAGTTTCTATTTTCATTTTAGTTCATTTAGAAAATTAATACTCTTAGAAACGTCATATACGTCACATCATACAATTCCTCTATTACTCCTAAAAATAGAAGAAAGGAAAGGAAATATATATTTGTTGAAATGAAAATACATTTGGCTCTAAGAAAATATTTCGGGTTCACAAGGAATATTTAAACGATTCAAGGGAAATAACTCTAAAATGTCTCATCCAGAGTTATTGCCCCTACGTTGTCAAATTTCGTTACTTGTGAAATATGTGTGTTGGATGTTCAATTTTGCTGCTCAGATTGGTTAATTTAATTTAGTCACTTACTCTAGGATGTAGATATGTGGTTTTCAATCCTGAAATCGAATTATCTCAAGAAATGGAAGCTCCGAATTAGTCTGGAATGCTGATAGACAGTCGTTTACCTCGGCCTGAGCAAAACAGTTTTGTTTTCCTCAGGTACACCATGGCTCTGTACAGGACCGTCGACACCTGTGGAATTGAGAGGGATAATGAATCAGATATATTCATTGTTCTAATCATAACAAAATATGGTAATCTTATTCACTTGCTCGGGTCCTTCTAGTTCAACTAACTTGGGTTGTTAGGAGTGTATGGCAGCTGACCAGCTATCCTGGAATCTCTGAACCGTAACAGTTAACGTGATAACTTCAGTCGTAGGTACAATTAATATAATTGGGAGGTGGATGAAATATGTAGTAGAGAGGTGTGAGAGGACGAAATAATATGTATACTAAGAAGTTCAAATGACTTATTATTATTATCCGGTTTGCGTCAATACTATAAAGGCTTGTGTATCACCTGTATAACTAAAATATTTGTATATATGGTAACTGGAGATTTTAATCCATAGTCAGATTCATTCAAATACGAACTGAGGGAGCTGCTACGATTCCCCTCACATTACACCTTAGCGAAATTGTCACAGGTGTAACACCTTTGATTATAGGTCTGGTCATAGACGACTGACTTGATGTTAAACAGCCATGAACTGTATTTATCGGTGCAAAACATCTATACCCAGATCCACGCTAATAATTTAGAAGTGAAATTTAGGATTTCTCGGTTTTCTGCTATGTTTTCATTATTCTGTGTAACGTCCTTTCTTTTTTATTTCAGATTTTTCAATTTGGGGGTGAATCACGCTAATAGCTTTTGGATGAAAGCAGCCCATATAGACTTTTTTTTTTTTTTAGAAAATGAAGGATAATGATACTTATTAAGCATACTTTGAGTATATATTTAACAGAAAACCATAATAACATTATAACTTTATTGACATAATGAATTATTTAGCCACGTAAGCACCATTTCGACAGATAACTTCAAAAACCCTATTAGTCATGGAATCTATCAATTTCTTAATAGTAGCAGGTTGGACTGCCTCTGCTGCAGTTTTGATGGTTGCCCATAAGACATCTTTCAATATAAATTGGCATCCATCAGCATAAACATCTTACTAAATAATGGACCAAAGATTTTCGATAGAAATCCGGTGATGCAGGCGGCCACACTATCAACTGTTCACCTTGTGTGCGGTAAGACCCTAGTAATGTTTGGGTGGTCCTAGAAGGGAGCGTTGTCATGCATGAATACGTGATTCCTTAGAAGTGGCAGCAGTATGTCATCTAGCCAGGGATCAGGAGATTGCAGTAGGCGGCTGCGGTCACTTTAACCCCCTCAGGCATCCTGACTGGGCCAGTAAGTCTGTCCCCAATGATACCAGCCCACAACATGACTCCTCCACCTTGTTGTCGACATCATAAACGTTGGTGACGCTCATCTTCAAAATAGACCCAACCATTTGCCCAACCATCAGGTCCGTCAAGAGTCGCCCTGGTTTCGTCAGTGAACAGAACACAACTCATGTCTAACGTCATGAACTTTTTGGCCCATTGAAGCCTCAAACTCCTGTGAGGGAGCGTTAAAGGAGACAGTTTCAGGGGTTCTCGCGCGGAAGCCATGGTCCCGAGGATGCAATTTCTGGTTCGGAAGCGGTGAAAATGGCTCTGCTTGTTTGTCTAGGTTTTCCACGTAACTTGCGGTCAATATTCCTTAAATCCCTAGCTGTCACAGTCTTGGAGGTCCTACAAGCGGATCATTTCTTCCTTGACGAAGGGTCCTTCAGGAATCGTCTAACCGTGTCCACATGACGGCCTAACGTCTCCGCAATGACATGAAGAGAGGTGTATTTAGCACTTTCCTTCATTATGTCAGACGTTTCTTCACCGTTCAGACCTTTTCCACGTCCCATTGTTCTTAGAGAGAAGAGACTCTATTAGCGTGGTTCACCCAAAAACTGAAAAATCTGAAATAAAAAAAGAACAATGAAAACATAACAACGGTGTTGCCATAGAGTGCAAACCAGAAGGGAAAACTTTTATCAAAATCGATTCGCAGAAAACCGAGAAATCCTAAATTTCACTCCTAAGTTATTAGCGTGGTTCTGGTTGTATACCACTGAAGGATTTCATATGTACAGAAAATGAAATGCTGGAAACTGAGGTTCTAATTAAAATCTTCGGTCACCATACTTGATAATGTGAAGTGAGGGACGCGTGTGTGTAGTGCACACAGTATGTACATGAACGATAGAACTAATTGTTAGACACTTAGAATGAGAAATTGTTATATGGACTGTTGGATTTGTGTTCGTCTGAAGTCCTGTGTCAATGTGGTTCGTCTGAGTTCATTGTTTCATCGTTGTTGTCTTGTGTGACTGTCGGAGTAAAATGTCATTGATAGATATGGCGGACATGATTCTTGTTTATTCATAACGAACATTGGGTGAGTGCGTTCTTTGTATGTAATTGAATAATAAATGTAATAATTAAATTGTACAACTCATTGTGTTATCTCTGCGAGTCTTCCGAGGGAAATACAACAGAGTTTATTGGCGTCGCCGATAGGATACATGCTTACTTTACCGTAAAATTATTCATCGTAATAACAATGGCTGAAAAACAGACAGTAGAACTTATTGAATTGTTTAGGGAACAAATGGACAAGCAAATGCA
>NC_068986.1:64807923-64810652 GCF_001194135.2 Octopus bimaculoides | reverse complement strand
CGGCCTTCTAAGGCCCTGTCTTTTCATTTGTATTGTTACTATTACACTTCTAACAAGAATTAAAATTGGCAAGAAAAATTATAAAAAGAGGTCGGAGAAGGGTATTTCTAAACCCTCCCCCCATCCAACGTGACAGAAGATATCGCAAGATGCACGGCCACATATCCTTGCATCGGAGTCGAGTTTCGGTGGTGGTGGTGGGGGGGGGGGAATGCTCTTGAGAGCGAAGTACAAGAATGCCTTGGGCGTGTGTAGGAACAAAGGATCCACATCACCCGAGGAAAGGAGTTTGGAACCATTGAGGTGAGATTTGGGACAGAAGAAGAAGCTAGATGTAATTTCGCGACCACTTTGAGGAATGACAACTTTTTCCTTGCCAACTTTTTCCTTGCCAAGATTAGGATGCTGAATGTACCACCAGAAATATTAATTACCTGGTTAGTGGCGGCAGTCTTGGCAGGTTTAGGAGAAGATGAAGTCACAATATTGAAGGTCAAGAAACTATCTAAGCAAAACTGGTTAAGTATAGGTATGGAGCTGACTTAACAATGCAAGCAGAACCATATCGACCAGTTGTCCGATCTAATCGATCTCCCGAATGGTACTCACCGGTCACTGTTCGTGGAGGATAGGAAGCCAAGATGCCACAAATGTAGATCTGTAAATCACTTAAAGGCTTTCTGCCTTGAAACAAGGAAAATGAAGTCCCACAGCTTCCGACATTACAAATACCACAAATACAAAATCATAATAAAACTGCTCAAGACTCTTACACCTATACCCACACCCACTCCCAAACCAAGACAAAGATGGAGTCTACCCCCGGTTGCCACGGAAAAACAAGTCTCTCCTGAATGCTCTTCCTCCCAAACCAGCATCAACTGCAATGACATGGAAAAGGAATAGTTGAACGATCGATGGATCACAGTGACAAAAAAGGGTAGGCGAAAGAGGAGAATGCATAGTCCTACTCCAAGAAATCAACAAAAACTTATTCTGAAGCCACAACTGCAACACAATTCACAACCACTCCAACAAAAACAACAAGAACAAGGTCAACAACTTCAAAAGCAGCAACATCATCAACAACAGCTTGAAATCACAGAAACACAGAAACAACTAATTACAGAACTTCAAAAATTAAACTGTATCCATCAATTTTACTGTTGTGAACAAATGTAACAGTGAATTGATGGATTTTGTAAGTCAAAATAAAAACAAAATAGGGACAGTGGGAAAGGAATTTGAGGATTTCATCCTCAAAACCCCCAAGGACAGACTCTTAATTAAAATGTTGTCAGACGTTTATAAAACTATAATAGAAATATTCCCTGGTAGTGTGGGGATTAAAAAAAAATCTCTTGATAAAAGGCAGTTGGAAGGGCCTTTTAAAAAATGTTCGCCACTAGGGAAGCTCGGAACTTCCGGGCTTCTTGAAAATCAAGGTGAGTAACCTCCTCATTTTCTTTTTCTCTGACTAGCATGGCTGTGCTGAGAATGGGTGCGTGAATGTGAATGGCCTGGGATCAGCTTGGAAGAAAGGTCACCTGCTCAATGATCTCAGGTCACTTGATTTGAATGTGGTTGCCATTAGTGAAACAAGGATCTCCGGAAAACACGCCCTAGCATCCATTTTCGAGGACTACGAGGTATTCTCATCTTGTGGTCTATCGGGAGTGGGTAAAGATATTGCAGTGATACTTTGGAAATCCTTTGCTATCCAAGTACGGGCTATCTTCCTGGACCCGGATGGTAGGGTGGTGGTCCTGGACGTGAACGGCAGCGAAGGTGACGCCTTTAGACTGATGGTAGTTTATTCCCCAACTGGGGCTGGAAGGCCAGATTTTTCCGGGCGTCTAGAAACATTCTTGGGAACGTCACGCACATTAGTACTAGTGGGGGACTGAAATAGTATTTTAGACGCACAGAAGGACTATGTGGGTTTAGTACATAGTAGAAAGGGGTATAAAAGCCTCGAAACCCTACTCAGAACTTTCCAGCTTTCTGACAGGTACCGACTGGATTTCCCTGATGTGCCAGTTTGGATATGGAGTAACTACAGCGGGTCATCCAGATCGTACTTAGAGTACTTGTTAGGTTAGAAGATAGGGATAACATAGGTTGTCCGCAATTTCAATTAGTCGACAACACAGATAACAAATTTGTGATATGCTCAGACAATTTAGATAAGACCCGTAGACAGGGACCCGGCTACTGGAAGTTGAATGCGTCCTTACTGGCTCTCAAAGACTACAGGGACCGGATTAACGAACTAGTTAAGCGGCAATTGACGGGTCTGTCGTTAACAACCGGTGGTGGATCGCTCTGAAGAGAGAGATTAGAGTAGAATCCATAGCATTTAGCAAATATTTAGCAATAGAAAGAAATAGATTAGAGGGAGAACTAGTTAGCAAACTAGAAGAGGCTATTAGCAAAGGCATCGCGATCGACGTGTTAGCGCCGAGAATGCCCTTTGACTATTTCTTTGAGGCGAAACACGAAGTGTGCATTGTCCTAAGGCCCGTGCGCTAAAACACGAAGGAACTAAAGCCGTCCGATGGGCTCGAACGGTAGAGAGGCGACCTGGAAACAAAACCACGATCAAGGTTTTGATAGATCAAGACGGACACGTGCTACTCGATTCTGAGCAGATATGTGCAGCTTTCCAGCAGCACTTTGCGCGGCTGTTTGGAGAGGGTGATGGGGCGATGACGTTAGCGAACTTTACT
>NC_068986.1:64806216-64807175 GCF_001194135.2 Octopus bimaculoides | reverse complement strand
ATATGAGTCGGTTGCAGGGGCTAAAATCAATGCCGACAAGTCGGTAGGATTGCGACTGGGCACCTGGAATGGCAGATCGATACTGCCGGACGGCGTCGTCGGACGCTAGACTGACGGACTATTTAAATTGCTCAGGATCTCGTTTGGTATTCTACGTAGGATATGGGCAGTTCCCATGAGCATTATCTTTTGAATTTCCGCCATTTTGGGGTTTCCTAGTATCTGAGCTAGGTAGCAATCAGCACTTTTTGCTATCATTCCTAGGGCACCTATGACAACAGGTATTGTTTTAATCTTCAGGTTCCACATTTTTCCAATTTCTATTTCAAGATCTTTACACTTGCTCAGTTTTTAATAGGTCTTGACAGATATATTTATGTCGATTGGGACAGTCATATCAATGAGGAGGCATGATTTTTGCCTGAAGTCTTTCAGTATAATGTCTGGACTATTTGCATCTCTATTTCTGTCAGTTTGAATGCTGAAGTTCCAGAGGAGGGAGATGTGATCATTTTCAAGCACCGGAGGTGGTTTGTGTTTCCACCAGTTTTTATCATGAGGCAGGTTCAGGTTTTTGCAAATTACCCAGTGAACTTATTGCGTTGCTCTGTCATGCCTGTTGAGTTACTCTGTAGGCACAAGAAGACTGCACATGGAGACAATATGATCAATGGGTTCATTTTGTTGTTTGCATACACGACATGTTGGGCTACTGCGAGTCATAAATGTGTTGGCTTGGTAGCTCCTTGTTGGTAGATCTTGGGCTCATAGATCTTGGGCTGCTATGATAAACCCTTCTGTTTTTGATTCTAAGCCAGAAGACACTAACCATTGATGGACAAGGGCTTTATCAACATCGGTACTATTAGCTCGCTTTGAGTATTTGCCATTGAGAGGTTTTTCTTGCCATTTATCAGTAAGAATATCTAAGGCAGCAGTTTTAGCACGGGTTTTCGTAC
>NC_068986.1:64802461-64806206 GCF_001194135.2 Octopus bimaculoides | reverse complement strand
ATCTAAGGCAGCAGTTTTAGCACGGGTTTTCGTACGCTTAGCTTTTTCTGTGCTTGTTTCCAGTACGTCTAATTCTGGAATTTGTAGTATTTGGAATTCACTTAGATATTCCTTTGCTACTTATGTTACTGAGTATGATGTCTTCTCGTTTTCATGCTTTGAAACAAGTTTTAACATCCAGTCATCAGAGTTTTTCAGGTAGGTGTCAAGGCCAATTGTGAATACGCTTCACGGTGACCCACTGACATAATGACGCAGTGACCCAGTTTCGATCTCTCGGCTGAAGCTATTTTCACTACACCTACAGAGCAAAATATTATTGTTTGACTGGATTAAGCACTTCCATTCCTGACGATACCATTATTTCTCCCAGACCAATGATCACATTATCTAATATATCCTTCCTTTTTTTGTTTGAGATAGTGTGATCTGACGGGTATTTCTAACTGGTTCATAAGCTAGCTCTTAGGAACAGATCTTTTACTCTGTGATGCTCGTTCACCTTTATAAAATAATTGTTTCTGATTTAGGCGCAAAGCCAACAGTTTTTATGGAATTGGAGTAAGTTGATACCATTGACTCCAGTACTTGACTGGTATTTTATTATTTGATTGTCTCCAGAATGATGAACAGCAAAGTTGGTATCGGTGGGATTTAAACGCGGAACCTAAAGAGATTCTGCTAATCCACTACTTTTATAAAACAATGACGTGATAATCGTGACACAAACAGCTCAATCACGTGATACCTGGAGCTAAACAACTACAACAAGGTCAATCACAGGTTATTTATTTATTCATTTATTTATTTATTTAGTCAGTTAGTTAGTTAGTCAGTCAGTCACTCACTCACTCACTCAGCTAGCCAGGCAGTTAGCAAGTTAGTTGGCTAGTTAGTTTTAGTTAGTTTTCTAACTGTACAGATTTTCAAGCTTTGTCGCTGTAGCTTGATGCTAAGTCCGTCCCAGTGGATCAAATCTATGATCAGTGCTCTCGTTTCTAGAATACAAGCTCTCTCATTAGCACACTTCAAGGCTATCTGATATGTAGATTAATATTTCAATGTAATTCACCAATTTTCCAACCATGATAATTAATTGTTCGAGAAAGAGACGCCGGAGTGGGTTTGGCTTCTAATCCAACACCTCTTTGCACACACACACACACACACACACACACACACACACACACACACACACACACACACACACACACACACACACACACACACACACTAATCAACCTAAGCCTCTTTTACAGTTTAATGTCACAACTATTATACTTTGAAACAGCTTATAAACATGTTTTGGAAAATAAATGACAAGTTGTAGGACACACATACATACAATCATGCGCTCCTGCACACTTACACACGCACGCGTGCACAGACACATACATACAAGTATGCACACGTTTTAAAGATAACACTGTGTAACACGATTTTTGTCCCTGAGTAGCAACAGTTCTTTCCTATTTGCTTACCCCTACAAAGTATGGAAAATGGTTAATATTTCCTTCAAACTCTGCCTTTGTTATATTCATTCAAACCCCAAAGAATCCCTCTCAACTCATGGCTATGTTGTTCCCCCACTACTCTTGCTCATCATCTGAGGTGCACATATTGCCAGTCACTAAGGAATATGCTCAAGTGGTTAAGGTCAAGCAAATGACAAGCAAATCTGTAGCACTGAGCAGAATATTTACTATAATGATATTTCTGCTTCAGCAACTCAGCACCGAATCTGTCTGAAGTGTAATGGAAAATAGGTCAGCTTCAAAACATTGATGTTCATATCACAAAAGCAAAGTTTGAAGGGAATAGTAGTCATTTCCTTTGATTTCTAAATAGAAGTAAATAGGAAATAACATTTATTGATCAAAGAACAAAAAAAAGTTGTTACACAGTGTAATTCACATCCTTAGTGGCTACGGAAAACAGATCAACCTAACTTCGTAGCAATTATCCCTTTACCTCTCCAGGACATATTTCCCTGAAGTCCATGCAGCATATACGATACATATTCCAAATTTTTTTCAATCATCACACTAGCTTGAGACTTAGGAAAGCCTTATATTAGGTTGTCCAGAAGGTTTTGAACATTTTTAAGCTAAATCTTTTATTGCTTCATTGAACATACCTGAAACGTTAGACAATTAAAACTTTGGCGTTGCTTGAAGTAGTAGTGCATCTCTTCTTTGTTGCTGACTAAAAATAGATTTATCTTTCATTCCGGTTTCCTATTATTGACATTTGAAATGGATAGCCAAAGATGTCATATTCGCGTTGTAATGCTTTTCTTTTTTAAAAACGGAGAAAATGCTGCAAAAACACTTGTGAAGTTTGTAGTGATGATGCTGTAGGTGAATCAACTGTTCGAAGGGGATTTGCAAAATTTAAAGTTGGAGAGTTTAGCTTGGAAGATGACAGTCGCAGTGAAAAACCTCCAAAATTAGATGAAGATATTTTGAAGGCAAAAATCGAAGAAAGCTCAAATATCACGACTTGAGAACTTGTAGAGGAATTGGAAGTTTCTATTAAGACTCATGAACACCTAATGAAGCTAGGATACATTTTTTGCTATAATGTATGGGTCCCTCACAAATTCTCAAAAAGAATTCCTAGGACTGTATTCAGTTTGTAATACGCTTTTCAAACTGAATGAAAGCATGCCTTTTTTGAAAGAACTTGTGACTGGAAATGAAAAATGGATTTTGTACGAAAACGTAGTGCGCAAAAGATCCTGAAGTTTGTGTAAGGATCCCCCAAAACAGGAACCAAAGAAAAATATCCATGCCAAAATAGCTATACTTTGTGTTTGGTGGGATCATAAAGGCATTATTTATTATGAGCTTCTCCCACAATTCCAGACCATTAATTCCGATTTGTACTGTCGTCAGCTGGCTAATTTGAACCAAAAAATCAAAGAATTGAGGCCAAAGATTGCCAACAGGAAAGGAATAGTGTTTCAACGAGACAATGTCCGATCACGTGTTTTTGGCTACCCAAACAAAGTTGCATGAACTTGGCTGAAATCTATTACCCCATTTACCATATTCTCCTGATATTGTACCATCCGACTACTACTTGTTTTTGTCTCTACAGAACTCATTGCAAGGAAAAACATTTAACGATTTAGATGGTGTCAAATTGCACCTAGATAACTTTTTTCTTCAAACCCAATAAAATGTTATGCTGATGGAATTGCCTGAACCTTACATGCATACATAGATACATAAAGCATAAGGTATGTCCAATGACATAGATTCATACTATGGAAGTAAATATTTCATGGTTGTGCCACAACCTTGTGGGCAGAATGCCGCAAGTGGAGATAGCGCGATATTATATATATATATATCTGTATATATAAAAGGCATGGTGTGTGTGTGTGTGTGCGTGTGTACGTGAATGTAATTTATGCACGTCGACAAATTAGCACGCATGTCGCTCCAATTTTAGGGGGACATTTGTCATGATCCTAGCTGCATTTTCGTCAACTTATTTTTCCCCAGAGGCACCAGCGAATAGCAGTAAAAATAAATTTTCAACCAAAACTTTTAACAATTTTTAAGTCGGAGAAAACCACCATCAACAGGAGTTAAGTCCCCTTCTAGCGACGAGCAAGTTTTTAAGACTTTTGTTGTTCTTTTTGCATCGATGAAAAAGTGTTTTGTTGATATACGAGCAACACACACGCACACATACGAACATGTATGCGTACAAAAAATATGTATGAAATAAGTGT
>NC_068986.1:64796653-64801577 GCF_001194135.2 Octopus bimaculoides | reverse complement strand
GATGTGTAAATTGTCGCCGTTTTGTATTCTTAATTTCGCGCATGCACATTGGTTTTGATTTTGTCGGCTACACAGTATAGAAGGATTATTTGAGCACCGTCTGTGAGAAAAACAGCACCATGATGCAATTGACTCTGCCAGAGATTTGGAAACAACATGCTGTACTGCTTGGCATTCGCGCGGGGAACTCCAATACGAACAGATGGTGAACACACAGAACAACTGTTGGCTTGCCGTGTCTCCAAAACATGCCGAGAGTGATAAAAGTCAAACATCCAGTCAACATCATGGTGTTTGGAGTGATTACTAGAGATGGTGACTTTATGCCTCCATTCATCTTCCCACACGGCCTCAGACCCAACACGGAGACCTACATCAAGTACCTGGAGAGGTAGTGATCCTCTGGGTTAAGGAGAAACCAGTCATGGCTATCAGACAATTTCTGCGTTCACATCACCCCTAATATCTAACCACCTGACTCCCTAGACAGCAATCCCCTGATTATTATGTGTGGAGTGTAAGTGAGCGAGAGACAACAAAACTCCTTGTAACAACAAAGATGAACTGAAGGCAAGGATTATGGCAGCGTTCACCAACTTAAATAAGGAGACTGTCCGGAAGAGTTGCAGGAGATTATGAGGTCATCAGGAGGCCGTAGTTGAAGCCAATGGCGATTTTATTGAATAAATTTACTCTAGCATTTGAAGATATCATTTTTACGTAATTTAGACAATATATTCACCGCACTATGTATGTATGTATGTATGCATGTGTGTGTGTGTGTGTGTGTGTGTGTGTGTGTATAGCGGTATATCTGTGTATATATGGACACAGCTGTGTTTGAGTGTAACGGAACCGGGAAGCGTATTATGTCCTCGAGCAGGATATAACATTTCACCCAGTTGTTCAATGAGTATCGTGCCAGGGCTAATGCAACCCTCTCTCCCTACAGCTGTTATGTCCCTGATGTTCCAGCCGGTCAAAGATAGGAGAGTCTTTTTGGCACTTAAAACAATTAGCGCAATTGCATGTGACAGCTGTGTGGTTTTTACTCACACACACACACACACACACACACACACACACACACACACACACACACACACACACACACACACACACACACATACACACACACACACACACACACAACATAGATAAACTTGTATCCGTCCATACAAACATACATACATACGTACGTACATACATACATACAAACATACATACATACATACATATATACATACATTTGTAAGTTCGTTCTACGCAGATATGTATGTACGCGCGTAAGTATATCTATCTATCTATCTATCTATCTATCTATCTATCTATCTATCTATCTATCTATCTATCCGGCGTTTTATTTGCTAATAGGAATTACAAAGATTTATATGTTATATATATATACATGTAAATCGTTGTAATTTTTATTAGCAAATGAAACACATGTAATGGAGAATAAATAATACCAAGAAATTTCCATTTCCTGTTTTGTTTTACAACAACCCTGTAAATGATATTTCAAAAATTCTTAAATTTAATATGTATATTGATTGTCATACAACATTAGCTATGGTTACATATTGATTGTAACAATGGAATAAGCAGATGTGCTTCAAGAGGAAATAACTGGGGTTAACCCTGTCTGCATGTACATGAATTAATACTCGAGTGTCGATAGGTTAAGTAAATATGCAACTATCGTGCAAAAAGAGAACTCTCAGTCAACTTAGACTCGTTTGTTAGTGCTTTCTTTATGGGTGCATGGATGCCCGCACACACGCGCGAGCGTATGTGTGCATATGTGATCATATAAATATGTGTAAGATGTTGATTGCATCGTTATTTCCGGCTAGTGTAAAACTACGATGATTCACTCACCATCCTTAGCTGTATCATCATCTGAAGAAAGTTAGAAGCTGGTTTGCATTCCTGTTATGCAACTGTGACGTGATTGAACTTGGTTGCTACTTTATTTTATCAGTCTTGAAAGAATGAAATACAACACTGACCATAAAGGAGACATCATACTTTAAATATAAATTTCTTTTTTTAAACTAAAGATAGTGTAGCCTTTTGATAGAACATATTCAGTATCACATATGACAGTAAAGATGCTTGGTTAAAATAGGTAAGCAATGTTTAATTTTAATCGACAATTTTTTTTAAATCCTGACCTTTGACAATTTCGTAACAGGCAGTCTGGAAGTAACAGACTTAAACTATAACATTCTCAGTTTTCAAATAAGAATTGTTAATTTTGAAGAAAAGGACACAATTGTAAGAGGGAAAATATGAGAATATCATACGCGAGTAAGTTTATACATCAGGAATGACTTTCGAGAACTTGAAGCCCAAGCAATTTCAAAAATCAAATCATACAATTAAAGTAGGTTATATAGTGCATGTAGGCACTTTCGTTTCAGACGATTGTCATGAAAAAAGTTATATAAAAATCCTAACCACTTGGCCACACGCCTTCACCCCGCCCACACATGTGTGTGTGTGAAAGAGAGAGAGAGAGAGAGAGCGAGAGAGAGACAGAGACAGAGAGACAGACAGACAGACAGAGACAGAGAGCGAGACAGAGACAAAGAGGGAGAGAGAAACAAAACTTTGCCTTGTATTCTATAATTGCTGAGAGTAAACTTGACTAGGGCTTGGAGTGATGACGTTAGTCAATTGCATGTATTCCACGAACGAGGTTTCTTAAGTGCTGCAACTGTATCATTGGGTGGTGTTCTTGATCGAAAATATATTGACTCCTTAAACGTGAAGAGCAGGATACAGAAACAAGTAAAGGAAAGCGAATACATAGTTTTTCTATTCAGGTTGTGGACATGCTTATCTGAAGGACCTAAAGTGTAAAGTACTTTGATGAGGCAGAAAGCTAAGTTTCTATACTGAGCGGCTGAGTGAATCAATCAACTAAATTTCTATTATTGGCAGTTACTTATTTATCAACAGCGCTGGTAAATAAGTACCAATAATAGTTTAACCCCGATGGCACCGAGAACAGAGTGCCGCGAAGAACCCAAATACTATAGTCAACCATTTGGTCCGTCGTTTGGATATGTCAGAAATCTAACTCTTCAGTAATTATTATTTTAAGTAATTAGTAATTTACGATGTTCGCTGAATACAAAGAAAGTAGCGTATTGAGATTGACTTCATAAAAAATTATGATATAGTCGATTAAACCCAAAATACATATTCACTATAGTGATAATAAGTGTTTCAAAATGATTACAAAATACTACACACAGCAGTGCTCTTAAATCAGTTTAAATCAATATGTTTGATCGTTATAAAACCAAATTAATTAATTATTTATTTTACTTTTTACTTTTTATTTACTTAATGAAAATAAATAATCCAGAGGTGCCATCAGGCCTGAAAATCTATAGCTGAGTTAGTATCAGCTTATCTAAAAAAAAAAAATTGACTGGAAATCATTACGCAAATAGGAAAAAACATTAATTAATGACTAATGTTATCTTAATTATTTTGGTAACTACAGGAGACAACTTCGGATATTTATTTTTGTCATATTTTGACCTCATCAGCAAAGCATAACCTTCACAGAAGTGGGTGAGGGGAGAAGGCATAAACTACACAGTTTATAATTTTTAAATGACACACTATATTTTTTCTAATACATCTCTTTTACCTTATTTTATAAATACATGTATGCTATTATTCGATTTCTTTTTTTGTTTTAGTTTTCAGACATCTTAACCCACTTGATAAGTATGTCCATCAGTCTTAGTTACAAGCTGTACGAGCCAGCGCAGGAGCCTCTACACATTTACTCAATTTGCAAGAAAAAAGCAGCCAAATTCCTTCTACACGCACACTACAGTCTTAGAAAAGAACGCGTGGGATAACGTTGATATGGGTTCTCAAGCACATAGACTACTCAGGAGAGTCATGTCTGAAATGCCTTTGATTATAGGTTTACTCGGGCTGACCGAGGGCTAAGCAAGGACACCACCATCAACAACAACAGCAACAACATCATCAGCATCATCATTAACAACAATAACAATTAGAAGCTCTAAACGCTGAGTAAAATTTTCAATTGCTTAGATTTTCGACATGTTAAAATTATCTGACGATACTAAAAGATCATACGCAACTGGAACTAGGGTAACTGTGAAGCTTAGAAGCGACATTTTCTTCAGACGGTAAACTACCACATTATACCACGATTGTTTGGTAATTTTTGACAACACAGTTTAGTAGCAATAGAGAGCTCACTCGTCATTTAGACCTTGTTATGTCTGAATACGGTTGACTTATTCACCTTTGAAATAAATGCATGCACTGCTGACTTATGGGGTTATGTTGAACAGCTGCTGTCACGTGTAGGACGGATCCGTCTGTCGGCCAAGTCTGTAGTGATGATCGCACCGCCACCCTCCTTCAATCGGGCAGACAAGGCAGTTTTCCTTTGATTGGTGGCTGTGGCAAAAGAAGTTGTTTAGTGGACAAGGCTGAAAAGCATGAGGACAGATACATTCCTCTTTGGTAGAGCTCTCATTGACTTCAAGTTTCACTTGAAAAGGAAATTGAGAGTGGAGAGGGAAGTGCTGTCCTCGAATGAGTTTATTGAAAGGTGGGTGAAAGTTACGAAAATGGCAAGAGTGGATGGTACCTAAGTGTAGACCTGTGAGTCGGAGAGAAGGAATTGAAGAGGGCACTTGCTCCTAGGGTGTCATGGAAATCTTGAACTGTGGAGTTCCTCGATTACCGCTAGAGGCCTTCCTGTATCAGGAGGACCACATCTCTAGCATCCTCCCCGCCATTTTTTAAAAACCTTTGTATGCTATGCATACGTCCCTAATTTTTCAGTATATACCGTGAATACTTACTTTTCTCACTTTTTAATTTTTTAAAATTCTTTTTATCATTTCATTATTAT
>NC_068986.1:64795759-64796643 GCF_001194135.2 Octopus bimaculoides | reverse complement strand
CTGTGGAGTTCCTCGATTACCGCTAGAGGCCTTCCTGTATCAGGAGGACCACATCTCTAGCATCCTCCCCGCCATTTTTTAAAAACCTTTGTATGCTATGCATACGTCCCTAATTTTTCAGTATATACCGTGAATACTTACTTTTCTCACTTTTTAATTTTTTAAAATTCTTTTTATCATTTCATTATTATATGTAACTCCCTCACTTTATGCCTGTCTCTATATTGTCCCCCTCATCTTTCACCCTTCTGGCAAATATTCGAAATCATTATCATCATCATCATCACCATCATCATCATCGTCATCATCATCATCATTATTATTATTATTATTATTATTATTAATTTTGTTTATCATCTGAAGTACGTGTATATTCATCATTATTTTTATTTTATTTTATTTAACTTTAGAAAAGTTGGAGCATATCTTTAACAATTCCAGAGCGTTTTGTGAGTGAGTTTTGGCTCTCTCTCAAAAAATTTACATCAAGTTGAATATTTGTCCGGTCATAGAGTGACCAATGGTTTCGCATGTAAATACTTTACTGATCTAACTTTTAGAGTGTGCTTCTTTTTCGGATATATGATCCACTGACGATATATATATGTGTACGTGTGTGTGTGTGTGTGTGTGTGTGTAAGCACGAGTGTATCGATATGTGTTTATCTATTCAAGTTTTTATCTTTTATTTGTTGATGGGGCACCACTTTGAATCAACCCCATCACTTACATTTTTTAAATCCTGATATTCATTCTAACGTTCCGCTAATTTACGGGAATTTACGGGAACGCAAACAAACCAGTTGTCAATCGGTGGTAGAGATAAACATAAACAAGCACACATGTGTATGTATATATATATATATATATATATATATATATAT
>NC_068986.1:64792829-64794652 GCF_001194135.2 Octopus bimaculoides | reverse complement strand
ATATATATATATATATATATATATATATATATACATATAATTGTGTGTGTGTGTGTGTGTGTGTGTCTCTGTTTGTGTGTGTCTGTTTGTGTGTGATGGACATATAATCGTTGAGTCATCATCTATATCATCAAATCGTTGTTATAAGTTCAGTTTTGTACAGGATCAAAACGGTTAGTTCCTAGATTTTCACCCAGGAATTGAAAGTGTTGCCTGATATCGTGAAGGATATGTATCCTTGTACAGGATATTCAATGTTTCTAAATGACGTAAATTACGAAAGACAAGCAAGGTATAAATGTTCAATCGGAGATCGAACTCATACTGTGGATTCGTTGTTGTTGTCAACTATAACCAGTCTCTAGTAGATCTCTCATTGTGCAGATCTATTATACAAGGGATTGTAACTGTGACCATCCAATAGCCTTTTAGATACAAAATCCTTCTCACTATAGGCACAGGGCCTTCAATTTTGGTAGAGGGAGCTCGTCGATTATATCAACCTCAGCGCTCAACTGGTACTTATTTCATCGACCCCGAAAAGGCTGAAAAGCAAAATCAACCTCGGCGGCATTTGGACACAGAACGTAAAGGCGAACGAAATACCGCTAAGCATTTTGCCATTGTGATAAGGATTCTGCCATCTCGCCGCCTTTTAGATAGATAACGTAAACAACTTTACATTAACCTGAATATACATGCTTTCTTCCTTTTCTTTTTTTAAAGATAGCAGGGTGTGATTTGAGGAGGATTTTACTACTACTTACTAACAGGTAGAGTGACATCGTAGTAGTTCCTCATTGATTTGTTTTGCTCAAAGTCAGACCTGCTCTAGCAGGCCTATAGCCAGAGGCGTTCTTACCGAGCCAACCTCATTATTTTTTCTCTCTGCATTGTGAGTCTATGGTTACATTACTTAGCATGTCGTTCCTTTTCTGAAAGGTAGCAGAGTATGATATGAAGAATATTTGGTTCGACCAAATATTTGGTTCTTGCAGCTTGAGCAGCCACTAAGAATTTAGTTTCCCTTCACAACACACACACGCACGCACGCACGCACGTACACACTACTATGTATAAGTTAGTATCTGGGGTAGCGGAAATAAAGAACTATGCTGCTACATTTTAATCCCAGGAAAACGTTTTTTTCCAGTTGGTTAATGACACACAACATGCACCCTATATATTGTGAGTAAGGGAGCGAATCACTCCTCTCCAGCTTAGCAAGATCAGTAGACCATGGTTTCTGAGCCTTTACCTTTCATTGGTGCTGGACACCTGCCTATATATATAAAGTCCTGGTAGGGGGAAAGCAGTATTTTCAATGTAGCACTCAACTCGAGCTCTGAGTTTTCAGCACTACTGGATTGCAGACTACTCCTGAAATGCTTCAGGTGTAGAAAACGCTGGTTACACAGCGGTAAAAACGTTGCGTGGGTTTAGCGAAGAGGAAAATATAACCCGAACTAGAAGGCAATAAAGACTTTAATACATTTTCAATGATCAGAAACAATTGTAACTGATCATTAAGGATGTTTATATATATATATATATATATATATATCATATGTGCGTGTGCGTGTGCGTGTGTGTGTGTATTTGTGTGTGTGTCTGTGTTTGTCCCCCACAACCGCTTGACAACCGACGTTCATGTGTTTATGTCCCCGTAACTTAGCGGTTCGGCTAAGAAACCGATAGAATAGGTATCTGGCTCTCAAACAAATAAGTACTGGGTTGATTTATTCGACTAAAAGTTCTTCAAGGCGGTGCCCTAGCATGGCCCAGTCTAATTACTGAACAAGCAAAAAAGATTATATATATAT
>NC_068986.1:64788836-64792583 GCF_001194135.2 Octopus bimaculoides | reverse complement strand
TACACGACGAGCTCCCACATAGTTTCTGTCTACCAAATTCACTCACAAGTCTTTGGTCGGCCTGGGGCTATTGTAGGAGACACTTGCCCAAGGTGCCGCGCAGTAAAACTGAACTCGAGATCACGAAGTTGCAAAGCGAGATTCTTAACCACACAGTCTTGCCTTATTATGTACAAATTCGATCTTATATTTATGTTGTTAGCCAAAAACTACGGTTCAAATATCAACACATTATGTTAAGGTTGTGTGACAAGAGAGAATATTTAACTTGTGCATCTTCGTTGCTTATGTGCCAGTGTTACATATTAGTGAATTTGCAGAATGTTGTAGCATTTAAGCCTTTGTTTTATTTGACTTGGCTTGGTTTGGTCTAAGATAAAATCAGTATCTTTACAAGAGGGTCAATCCATTCAAATTTGCTAATTCATAACGACTGTGCCATCGACTTTGCGAGTTGACTTCTAAATATCTCAAACCCGGCAGGTAAATATCACGCTGTAAGTAAAACATAATAATAGTGAAACTCTTGCAATTATTTCATTTGCTGGTTGGTCCTTAACACATGAAGATCGAATCGTAAAAAAACAATGATTGTAATTTAATTCTCTGGTAGAATAGACATTTAGTAAACAATGGCGACCAGCTTTTTCACCTTCATGGCGCAGACAGGTCTACGTACAATGGAACTTGTCATATACAACCAGATCCATTGAAAAATAATTCGATGAATTTGGTAGCTTTTTTTTTTTAAATTTAGAGCTTCTTTACATGCACTACAATCCCCGACAATTCCTGTCTTATAAATTCCACTCACAAGTATTTAGTAAACCCGAAGCTAAGGCAGAAGACATACCTCCAAGGAGCTGCACGAAGGAACTGAACCCGAAGATGGGCAATAGTTAAAAGAGTTTTCTAAACAACACAGCTATGTCTGCGACTGTTTGTAGTACACAATCAACAAATAGTAGTAAACAAATAAAATAGTAAGTAAAAATAAGCATAAGAAATTAGGTTTCAAAATTAAACGTAATACATAAGTAGATATTTATTAGCCAAAAAGAGGAAGTGCTGGTGTTTTACAAAACACAAGGAGCTTTTGTGCGAATTTGGGACGAAAAACGAAACATAGTACTAGGTATTATGTATGCATGTATTAATTATTATTATGTATGTTTAATGCTGATCTTTTGATAATTCACAGTATTTATCTAAGAGCGTATATATATATATACACACCCAAATGTGCACACACAAACATATGAACATATGGAGGGGTAAGTATGTTTATATAATAATCCACACGCACATGCGTGTATGTAAGAGATTATTCTATATTCATTCACTACCTATCCATTAAACATTATTCCATTATTCGATATTAGCGTGGCCACTACATCTAAATAGATATACATTATTCTCTGACTCTGATCTATCAAGCTTGTCAATACGACCTCCTTTAAATCCCACCACATATTACTGTACACTAATCGCTCGCCATATCGCGGTTCACCTATCGCAGTTTATCATTTAAGTTTACATCGATTCCTTCGCGGTGTTGTTTTGCATTTATGATAAAATAAATATATACAAATTATAAAAATTTTTTAAAAATAAAGTACAATACTGTTTCTACTTTGTGGATTTCCACCAATCGCAGGGGGTTTTGGAACGAAATAACCGCGATAGACGAAGGATTACTGTATAGATTATTCATCTTAAATTAGATGCAGAAAGAAGCATGCTTCTCAATCACATCGTTTCGGGTTTAGTCCCATTACGTGGCACCTTGAACAAGGGTCTTCTACTGTAGACCCGGGCCGACCAATACCTTGTAAGTGGATTTGGTAGACGGAAACTGAAAGAAGCCCGTCGTATATGTGTGTGTGTGTGTATGTGTGTGTGTGTGTGTGTGTGTGTGTGTGTGTGTGTGTGTGTGTGTGTGTGTGTGTGTGTGTGTGTGTGTGTGTGTGTGTGTGTGTGTGTGTGTGTGTGTGTGCGTATGTGAGTGCACGCCTTTGTCTTTGTGTCTGTGTTCAACCCCCACACCGCTTGACAACCGAAGTTGGTTAAATTTCTCCTGTTTGTATGTCTACTACGCAAGTTATATATCATATCATACCTTGATACTGTGTGGAGTGAAATCCCTGTTGACGGGCCGCTATTAAATGAATTGTTAAATACTTATAGTAAGCAAATTAGTAACTCTAGTTCACTGAAGCTACTCGATTTGTTGAGTATATAAACAGATTGGTCACTTATTTGTCTGGGAATGGTCAAGCGTGTAGACATCCTCTACTGAGAACTCAATAAGGTTCGAAAATCGATTAAGGTTGTTCATTATTCATTTTTTTTCAATCTACGAAAAGTAGTTAAATTTGCCTTCTTTGTACATATACTAACTAAATTACACACACACACACACACATATAATTTAATAAACACAAGATTTTAGTGTAAACCACTAAAAGTTCCATGCTCCCATAATACAATATTGCATTGTGTGCCGTGTACTATCTTGCAATCTTTCAGGCTCAAAATAAATGAAGCACATTTTTGTTGGCCCTACCAATTACGGAAAGGTACAATATATATATATATGTTTGGAGGTTTCAAATATTGAGATCGAACTCCCTTATTTGAGAAGTAATCGGATTACTAATGATCAATGATATCCGTGATGGACACTAACATGTTTCGGCATATCTCAATAAGGACTAGACAAATTCAGTAGCCAAACAGTATGGTGCCGTAGAGTGGGTAGAGCATCAAACTCCTTTCCAGTGTTTTTGTAATGTATTTTTTACATTCTTTCAGTCACTCTTGGTCGGATTTTGCCTTCTGACGTCGATACATTATATACCAATCAAGTGCTGGTGTCGATATAACGACTGTTCCCTCCACTCTCAAATATATGATATTATGCCAAAGATAGAAGCTAATGTTTATTAAGCTCTAGTGAGGTGAAAGTTGTATACTAAGGAGTGGTGTACCAGCGAGTCGAGTTCGCAATGGAATTAAAATTCCTGTTTGACTTAATTTCATATCAGTTACGAAAATCGTAGAAAAAAATTAGCATCACGGTATTATATTCACCCCTCTCATTCCCTTAAAAGGCTGAACTTCGAGCTTTGTCATAAAAGGAATATAAATATCAGTGTCGAGTACTATAGAATAAGAAATTTGTTCATAACAGTTAGCGTGGGAATCCCAATATGACTGTTTAGTCTGTTAAAAATAGCAGGACAAATCTCTTTCAAAAACCACTATCACTGCATATCTCACGAAAACAATCTTATATTTGGTTTGGTGAAGTTGACAGGTGATAAAATAATTTAGACAAACGCTCTTCCGATTTCATCACTTAACCAATTTTGGGAATCTTAATATATAAAGCTGAAGTTGTGTCTGTGTGAAGCCTTTTTGAAAGTTTATAGAAATCCACATTTTCCACTTTTTCGTAAAATTTTTTACATCAATGGAATTTTCTCGATCTGAACTTTCCAGTGCAGTAATTAGATTTTTAAAATTCCGTTTACTTTGTGTGATTTAAGGGAGATTTGGCTGTTGTTTCTAGCAACTTTTATATTTCATCCCTTCTACCTGGAACGCCATTCTTACACACGCGCTCAACATAAAAATATAGAGAGTAAGAGTAAAAGAGGGAGAGGGAGAGAGAGAGAAAGTGATACATACAACGTCATAGATTAAACTTTCATCTCAGTATTCTTTACCTATTTTTCATAACAT
>NC_068986.1:64787780-64788371 GCF_001194135.2 Octopus bimaculoides | reverse complement strand
ACCTTGATGTATGTACATTTCAAGCATGTAGGAATTTTGAAGGAAACAACTGCAGGTTATTTTTGAGAAGTGTTCCCCACTCGGTGGTGTTTCGGAGCAAGTCGTCCATATTTGTTTCATTTTTCTCTATTATGTGCTTATGTGCATCCTTAGATTTCTAATGAAGTAATAGGCAGTGAAGAGAAGCAGTCATAAGAAAACTTTTAACTACCCCTATTCCTTTCTCTCCCCCTCTCTACCTCTTCCTCTCTCGCTCTCTCAAAAGCATACACGTGCAAGTACACAATCATTCAGTAAAATATTACTCATGTTCGTCAATGTTTTGTAAATTTACCACGATTTTCACTAGGGTGTTAGGGTTAGGGTTTTAGGGCCAGGATTAGGGTTTAGGATTAATGTTACGGTTACGTTTTATAGGGTCAGGGTTAGGGTTAGGGTTAGGGTTTAGGGTTAGTGTTAGGGTTAGTGTTAGGATTAAGTTTAGGATTAGGGTTGGGTAATCGTGCGGGTGTTAATCTGAAAAATTACAGATATGTGAAAAGTACCGACCCAGCCATCTATTATAACTTTTGTTGTTCTGTTTAATATATA
>NC_068986.1:64786839-64787253 GCF_001194135.2 Octopus bimaculoides | reverse complement strand
ATATATATATATATATATATATATATAGATGTATATATATATACATCTATATATATATAGCTGTATATGTATAGCAGTATATGTATAGCAGTATATGTATAGCTGTATATATATAGATATAGATATATATGTATACATGTATATGTGTAGATGTCTATATATAGATGTACATGTAATATGTACACATATATATATACACATATATACAAGCATACATATATACACTCATACACACACACACATACACACACACATACATAGGTGCAGATGTAGCTGTATGGTAAGAAACTTAGTTCCAAAACATATGGTCCTGGGTTCAGTCCCATTGTGTGGTGACTTGGCATGTGTCTTCTGCTTTAGTCTCAGACCAACCAAAGCCTTGTGAGTGGATTTTGTAGACAGAAACTGAAAGAG
>NC_068986.1:64778382-64786052 GCF_001194135.2 Octopus bimaculoides | reverse complement strand
TATGTATAGATGTATATGAATAGCTATATATGTATAGCTGTATATGTATAGATGTATATATATAGATGTAGATGTATATGTATACATATATATGTGTAGATGTCTATATATAGATGTTCATATATGTAGATGTACATGTAATATGTACACATATATATACCCATATAGACATGCATACACATATACACTCATACACACACACATGCACACACACATACATAGGTGCAGATGTGGCTGTGTGGTAAAAATTTGGTTCTAAAACAAATAGTCCTGGTTTCAGTCCTATTGTATGGTGACTTGGCATGTGTCTTCTGCTATAGCCTCAGACCAACCAAAGCCTTGTGAGTGGATTTTGTAGACAGAAACTGAAAGAGATCAATCGTATATATATGTATGTATGTATGTAAGTGTATGTGTGTCTTTGTCTCTGTGTTTCTCCCTATCACTGCTTCACAACTGCTGTTCGTTTACTTACATCCCCATAACTTAGTGGTTTGACAAGGAAAAACCGATACAATAAGTAGCAGGTTTATCACAATAAAAAAAAGCACTAGGCAGTGTTTCATATTTTTCTTTGCCCACTCAGTTGTATCTATCGATCTATCTTTTTTTTGTGTATATATATATAATACACACACACACATATACATGTTTGTATATGTGTATATTCATATCTATTATATAAAAGTCAATGTCTTTATGTGTGTACATTCGAAACCTACTGCACCGATCCTAATGAAATCTAGAACACAAAATCCAAGCCTAGGGAGAAGGGTAATGCTGTGTGTTTCAAACAATTTCATGGACCAAATTTACTGAATGGATCCTTATGATATTTGAGATGGCTTAAAGGGGACAGAACTTCCATGAAAATTCATACATTTTCGATGTTGATGAAATTTCAACCATGGGTAATTGACACACATCAAGAAGTATTCTCAAACTTTCCGCTTCTCATGAGGATTCTAAGACCCCTTAATGGGGGCCTTAACTCTCAAATTTTAGTCATTTTTTATTATCCAAAACTAGGTCAAAAGTACTGAATGGATATTTACGAAATTTGGTAATTATATTCTATGCATAAGGGCCATAACCCCCATGAAAATTCACATATTTTTGCTGTTGATGAAATTTTAACCGTACATATTAGACACAAATGAAGTAATATTTCTAAAATTTCATCTTCTTAGAAGTTAGAAAGACCTCTTCATGGGGACTTAACACCCACAATTTAGTCATCTTATCTAAGCAAAGACGAATATAGTTGTACTCTTGGAAGCTGTAGGGTCACCTGAGCACAAAAGATGAGCATTATTTGTAATTCAATGGTACAACAGTGTAAGAGTTTGCTTTGAGATATACTTACATTGTGATTTCTGCAATGTGGTGCATAAATTGTCAAGTAAATGAGAGGCATCCTTTCTTCCACTGATTCAGTTGCAAAGTGTTGAGTAAAGTTCTTTCCTTGCAGACCTCCTTTGAGTCTTTTTATTATCACTGGGTCACACATAGTCCCCGGGTGGTAACATTGATTTCAAGGCCTTCCCAGATGAGTAACTGGTTATTCAAAGACATTTATAGATTGGAAATTTATTCTGTCCAGTTACCTATCGGTATTAGTGGTCAGTTGCAAACTCCAGAGGTGACACTTTCATTTCCCCTTAGCCCTCACGTCACACAGTTGTTAATGTTTCAGTTGGGTCACACCCTTCCAATTGCTATAGATCGGTAATGCCTCTTATGGCTGTGCCTGTCACCTGTATGGTGAGGAATTCTACATTGGGGAGTAGTAACGACTAGGGTAGGCTAGCTGACTGCTTATTGTGATCATTTGTCTTTTGGTTTCCTGTAGCTTTGCTCTCTTTTACAAGCCCAGTGAACATACATATATTTTCTATTTCAAAGAAATTCGAACAGTAGATATAACACCCAAGTCAAAAAGATTCTCAACAATTCAACTTCTCTGGTTCACATTAAGACACCCACCCCCAATAGGGGCCTTAACTCCCACAGTTTAGAGCCCGTGACCTCCATTTTTCAGGAACAAAATCCTTTTAACAGCTTAAAAAAGACTGGAATTTTGGCATCTGCACATAAAGATCAGTAGTATAGGATACATGTGTCTTGAATAGAATTTTTTTATAGTGTGTAAAAAGGGAAAGAACCCTAATCTGCAATTCTGGTGAAATTCGAATCATAGGTATTCCATTTCATTACAGAAAATATAACAGAAAAGTCTAATTCTTCCATTGCATGTAACACGAGCAACGCCGGGTATCTTTACTAGTTGCTAAATAAATAATGGTTTCTAATTTAGGCACAAGGCCAATAATTTTGAGGGAAGGAGATTATCAGATATCATCGATCCAAGTGCTTCACTGGTACCGTATATCACCGGACCCAGAGGAATAAACAGCAGAGTTGACAGCGGCGGAATTTGAAGTTAGAACGTTAAGAGACGTAAGAAATACCGCAAGACATTTAGTCCGAAGCTCTAAGGATTCTGCCATCTCGCCAACCGTAAATAAAACAAATAATATACCACTTATTGGCTCAATGTTGTTGCGGCAGGCTAACTATAATGAATATTCCTCAATGTACCTTTTATAACGTGATTTCTGTATATGTCACCTTAGTGTTATGCACTAATAACAGTGTGACATATACAGTACCACGGAACAGGATAGACACCAGCTGTCTCCACTTGATGTATTCCCAAATACTCTGCCAACAACTGTAACCAATCCAAAACAACTCTCAACGAACCATAACAACTTCTCAGCATTTTCCTGCGACTCCAAGAACTCACGAACGATACCTTTCGACTTCCTGCGATTTCTCAACTCTCGCTCTCAGTCAAACATGCTGCTACTTATACGAGTTCGGCTAGTCCATTCTCACAGCAGGGTCTTATGATTCTCGCCATAACATCTGCCCTTTTGAGATTTGACTTTTGTAGGAAGTGCAAATTGTTTATTCAATTTTATTCTATTTTCTTTTTTTCATCATCACCTCTCCCTTTTTTGAGATTTTAATTTCCTCAGAAGTTTTGATACTTCTTCCGCTTAGGGACTATTTCTTCTGTTTGTTTACGTTTTCTATTGCTGATCCTACTAGGTTCGACCTCTGTTGGCGTTGGGACATCGAAGAAGTCATAACAAACTTCTATCGGTATTTTTTCTCTTTCTTCGATATGTTTAGTCTTCAACTAGTTCAAATGTCGTTTGTGCTTTCCTATTTGACCTTTTATGTACATCATATTGCCTATTCTTTTTTCTCACTATACCGTCCTCTCAACCTTTTCTTCCATTCTTATATAATTTGAAATGAACTTTATCTCCCACATTAATATACTTTGTTGTGTTTCTTAGGTTTTCCCTATAAGGTTTTTTTTTTGTAGGTAACAATTTATCAAAAATTGATTTTATCTTCCGGGCAAACATTAGCTTTGATAAAGAACAGTAAAGAAAAACATTCAAAAACAAATTTCCCTTTATATATAGCTTAGCCATAGGAGGAATAGCAGTACCCATAATTTTTTGTGGGAACATGCAAAATTATTAGAGGTATATGGGAAAGTTACTTTCAGGCCGGAGACCAGGACACTATGCTTGAAACAGAGTGAACTCCGTTGAAAACATCCAAGGGTCAGGAATGATATTAAACCAAGGATGCCACCACCCGCATTCAACTTTGAAATTGTTCACTGACGGCTCTAAAAATGGACAAGGTAAAAATAATAGCTTAAGCTTTCGGAGCAAAACGTTAATTTAATGCAAGTTACATACCCAAGAATTTGTAAATTTAAAGGTTCATTCTTTTCTTTATTATAACATGCAACTCCAGAGCCTTTTAATGTACTTGTAAGCCTCCACTGGTAAGAAAATGGTTGCGATCACCGGATTAAATGCTGAGTAACCTTTAATCTGTTGAAGTATATTTGTACTAAACGTACAAAAGATACCCGTACAATGCAAGAGTTACCAGATTAACGAATGTTGATAGCAGAATTCAAAGATCATAAAATGAGAAACAACTGTGTTAAAACAGAAACTGGAACAGATATTTGACTAATCATAAAAGATATATGTCTTTGCAGCAGGATTAAAATATATCAAAACATGATGAGTAGAAGTATGAACGCATGCTCACACAAACACGTATGCAAACACATATTTAAGCACACATACACACACACACACTATATGCATACACACTCATCACCACCCTAGAAATATAACCAATGCACATGTGAATGTGTATTTATGACAAGGAATTTATAGTTGTAAATTCAAGTGTGTTTCTTGAAGAAATCATTTCAAAAGCGAACGTTAGTTTTCTTTTCCAATTGTAAACATCATGAGAGAAAGAGAGAGAGAGGGAGGGGGAGAGGGAAGAGAGAGGAGAGGGCAGAGAGAGGAGAGGGAAAAGAGAAGGGGGAATGAGAGAGAGCAGGGGGTGGGAGAGAGGGATAGAAAAGGGGAGAGAGAGAGAGAGAGAGGTGGGCGGAAGAGAAAATGAGACAGACAAAAAAATAGAAAGTGAGGTTGAGAGGAAAGAAGTTAAGAGAAAGAGAGAGAAGTTGAGAGAGAGAGAGAGAGAGGAAAATAAGTTAAGAGTGAGTGAGAGGGAGAGAGAAAGAAAGAGAGACTACTTTACCATGTCTAGCTCATTGATTCTGTAGGATGTTGCCAGAACACTTCAACATCTAATCTCAGACGTGAAAACTTCAGTAATATAATAATTTGTTGAAAATGGTTTCCTGTTGACGCAATTTCTATTAAATTTTTGATTTTGTTCTAAGTATATTAAAAATACTCAACTACGGTTTTCATCGCTCTTGTACACATACATACATACATGCATACATACATATATGCTTATATTTGCAAAGGAAAGAAAAAAGCACTCATTACATAGTTTAGAGTTTATATTTACTGGGAAACAGCGGATTAATTCAATAACTGAATTTTTCAATTAGGTAAAACTTACTAGGATCGCTTCGTCCAAGGATAATATATATGAATATATGAAAAAAATACCACCACACACATTAGGAGTGATTTCTTACCGCTCAATATTATTCCGGTATCAACATCGCTAAATGTGGGGTATTCTCGTCTGATGTGCATCGGTTTCTAAAATGATTTAGAAATTAATGGGTGAAAGTCCACAATATCAAATTGAGTGGATGTGCTCGATAGTATGTTTTACAGCCATAAAATTATTGTTCAAGTTACACGCCAATGGATTTTTTTTTCTTATTGAGAAACCTAAGAGACATTATTTATCTCACAAAACCGACAACCAATGAAAACGGTGCAGTTCAACAAAAATCCGATGTGGGTCAAGCAATCTAACCCCGAGGGATCCTTCGATGTGACTATGGGAGCCTATGATAGCATCGATGTCTGCGATCTTATCGGACTGTACATCCTGGACATCTTAGGGAAGAGGTTCCCTTCGGTCCTCTTCGGTCTCTACAGAGATGACACTCTAGCCATCTCTAGAGGAGCCAACGAGCACACACTAGGTAGACTTAGAAAAGACATAATTAGCGCTTTAGGCTCAATGGGACTCAAGATCACCATTGAGACTAATCTCACCACAGTAGATTTCCGAGATGTTACTTCAGATCTGGATTCTGGTACATACAGCATATTTGGTTTAAATTTGTCCGACGTATGTTTCTACTGTATAGAAAACTAGTAATTGCATTTGTATCCAGCTATTTTCGACTGGTTAGTAGCCTATGCAACTTTTTTTAAGGGTCTGTCCATAGATGTGGTCCGAAGCGAACTAAGTGTATGTAGGCTTGGCTAATGTTATTTTGTTACATTATTATAGTTTTTGAGAGAAAAGCATGTGAGTGGTGATTTGGAAACTTGGTATGGCTATAAAATCTACTATATAGTTCACTTCATCCCGACTTTAGATTAAATTTGAAATGAGAATACTTGACCTTTAAATAGGTCAAAGTGTATTTTTTCAAACCCGAGCCTTAGGTGGATTGTGAATTGGTGACCTTCCGATATTGTTTACAACTACTGGCTATGAGGTATGAAGAACCTATTTATGAGGCCAATTCAAAATTTTCTTGATATACATATATATGTATATGTATACTCACATACATACATACATACATACATACATACATACATACATACATAATACATACATACATACATATATACAACACTCTTTGTTTGATAACCTAGAACACATGCCCAAAGAAGTCGCACGACTCTACCGCAACATATCATAAGATGAAAGGATGAGCCTATATGAGCAGAAGACTATGCATGGATATGTTACTGGGAAGCTCGTGATGATAGTAACATCGATCATCAAAGCAGTTTATCATGGACGAATAGCCGGATTACTACCTCCCACTTTGAAGAGTATGCGTTTGCAATCCAGGAACAGGAAATATCAACTAAGTACCTGATGCACAAAAGGGATTGAGATGCAGGAAAAGCCATAAAATGTGACAGCCGATGCAGACTTTGTGGAATTCACACTGAAGATATCACCAACATCATAAGCAGTTGTCCAAAAATGTCATCACGGTATTATCTACTGATGAGACACGACGTTGTAGCTAGTACACTCTATAATGAAATCTGTCAGAAGGATAATGCCGAGGGCAAAGAAATAAAAACTCACAATATGGTAGAAGCCGTTGCCACTCATAATAAAAAGGAATACTGGTGGAATGTACCCGTGAAGACCTCAATAAAATGTAAGCACAACAGACCTGACATAATGAGTTGGGATAGAGAAAAGAAACTGTGCACAGTTGTGGAAATTAGCTGCCCAGCGGATGTTAACATAAAGCTGAAGATCAGTGAAAAAGAGAACACCTATGTTGAACTACTGAGAAATCCGCAGTTACTCTATCCACATCACAAGTTCAGGTTTATAGCTGTAATTATTGGGGTCCTGGGATATGTAACACACTGCCTAAATACCAATCTTGAAAAATTAGGTTTCTCAAAACCAGAAAGGAGATTGCGAATTCGAAGACTACAGATCCAATTTATCACTAGAACTGTAAAAATCTGTAAAACTTTCCAGAAGTTTATCATTTGAATAGATATGAGCATGTCTAGATATGTAACTATATACATGAGAATACATACATAAGACATACAAATCTGCAGATATATATATGCATACACACATACATACAAAAATACCCTGTTGTTGATCTTGAAATTTAAATGATGGAACCTTGGATCTAGGTTACAAACCGGTTGTTTCTCTATTGGCAAGAAATCTTGAAATAAACTGAATAATGACATACACACATATATACGAGCATATATATATATATATGAGCCGTTTTAACGATGCGTCCTGCCCAGCTCTTCGAAACGCCGGTGTTAAAACGGGGGTAGCTGATGAAGTAGAATGTTCTCTATGTGGCTTGTGTGTTTTCTCGTCTACGTTTTGGTTGCAATGTCCTGTACCCAGATATGCACCTATACATACAGGTGGATGTCGGTACGCACATACCTGTACGTATATATGCATATATTCATTTACTATTTGTTTTTACATGACTGAACGCAGCGTCTCCAATTCGTAAGTAGTTTTTCGTAAACTTATATTTTCCGACGCTACTCTATCTCTTTCTCTTCCTCTATCATTTTCCCCCTCTCGTT
>NC_068986.1:64771977-64776901 GCF_001194135.2 Octopus bimaculoides | reverse complement strand
TGTGTGTGTGTGTGTGTGTGTGTGTGTGTGTGTGTGTGTGTGTGTGTGTGTGTGTGTGTACACGCATGAGCATGGCTGCAGCTTACGACTAAAACAAGTAAAAGATGAAAGATACACACACATATATTCACATTTAAATGTATACACACACAAATATATACATATATATGTGTATGTGTATGTGTGTGTGTTTGTGTGAGTGTCTGAGAGTTTGTCTGTTTGTCTGCCTGTGTATATATAAATTCATTGAGACTTGAATTCAAGATAATTATTTTCATGTTAACCAAAATGGATTTTATAGAATTAACTGACGAAATCATTTAGATATTTTGCTCACATGCAGAAATTTTATTGTTTTATTGTTGATGAGTATGTATATGCGTGTGTGTGCTTGCGATTAGCTCAGCTCTTCTCGAGCAGTCCTGTGACCAAAGGCATTCCAGTCACAACCATACCTTCTTTTTCCTATACGTATCGAAACCAGGTTCTTGTTATTCAACGCGTACGAATATCTTGATTTGTGATACCTGTTTTGTCACCGCAATAGAATCTATACATGAGGTTCCAAGTTATGGTCTTTAATTGAAATTTGAATTATATCGTAAATAATTAATGATGAAATTATGCACACAAACGCATATAGAGAAAACTTTGTTAAGGATGCCTTCTGAATGAAGTTAAGAACCGTGTTTGCCAGCGTATACGACGCACACTCGCATAAGAAACACCCCTATTTTACAAGTATATTTCATGAAGAAAAATTCAAACACCTATTAAAAGACATTTTGAAGTAGTTTTGTAAGGGATGTGCACGTATACACAATATTGTGAATATACTGGAATAGAGTATGAAACCATAAATTTATCAGAAACAAACTAGGTTGTATGTGTACCAAATCTCAACTTTATCTTCTTTTAGATCAGCTGTACAGTTATTTATATTTTGATCAAAAGAATTGTATTTCTGTGATATTTTTGGTAACTGCGATTGGTCACCAGAGTGGCGCATCGGTGCTATGGTTTTGTCGCCGTCCACACATTGGAAACAGCTGAGAATTTTTCATTCTGATAATTAAAAAAAGCTTCTTAAAGGTAACACATTCATTAAAGAACGCAAGCCACATATCAGCTGTGGATTTTGTAAGCTGGGAACAGATTATAATGAGATGATCAGATCTACCCACATGACTGCCAACGTACCATAAGCAATTTTTCATAGGTCTACAGGAACAGTGTCTGTGTTAATTTGGCTGGTTTTTACTATTTGTTACTGAGGCGGCAAGCTGGCAGAATCGATAACATGCCGGGCAAAATGCTTAGCATTTCATCCGTCTCCTGAGTTCAAATTCCATCGAGGTGGACTTCACATTTCGGGGTCGATGTAAACGACTTACGCCGAATTTACTGTTCTTCTGCCAAAATTTGGAAGCAATATTTTATTGCTAGTAAAACTGCAAGCTGGCAGAATCGTTACGTCTCGTACGTTTTTTCTAATTCAAATTCAGCTGAGGTCGATGTTTTAGGGCGACGAGCTGGCAGAATCGATAGCTCACCGGGCAAGATACTTAGTGGTATTTCATCCGTTTTTACGTTCTGAGTGTTCAAATGCCGCAGCGTTCGACTTTGCCTTTCACCCTTTCGGAGTCGATAAAATAAGTACCAATTGTAATCGACTTAACCCCTCCCTCGAACTTGCTGGCCTTGTACCAAAATTTGAAGCCAATATTTTATTATTAGTAACAATTATTATGCTAACGGACTTATTATTATCCGACTTCCGAGATTATAACCTCGAACTCCCATTCGTAATACACCACATTAGACGCAGGACAATTTTTGGTCATGTACAAAAACTTTTAAGAAAGCACGTCTCATACACTGATAGATACGGTATATATTTAATGCAGTGAGCAAGAGAAATTGTTAATCAATTGAAATTACACTGAATTGAGAATAAAAAGTATTTAGAGTTACTGAGAATTCTTGTCAAGAGAAGCATGGGTAGAACTCGGAAATTTAAATTTAAATTGAATAAAATTTAAAGACATATCATACATACACACATAGAAATAGAGAGACAGGCAGACATACTAAGCACAAATACTTGAAGCTGTGGGAATCAATCTGCAATTAATCTCCATCCTTAGAGGCCTCCAAGTTGGTGTTGGGAAGGACGATAAAATAGTTTCTTTGATACACACTACCCCAATAAAAGCACCATGTTCCAAGCGATAAAATATCATCTTCTTACTGGGATGTAACCTACTTCAGATATATTTTAAATGGCATTCGCAGATCTCCTGATTGTCAAAACTGCTGCTGACACACTTTCTCTTTCTCTATGTTCGACCTGCTTGAAACAATCAGATCTCTCTCAAATCACACCATGCCATCTTAAAAATGGATAGACCCATACGATGTAGTAGATCTAGATACAACTAAAACTAGAATGTTTTCATCATAGGTCTACTCCATAAAGTTTAGCCTGAAGTTTAATTACAATACAGATTAAATGTACGGCGTATTTGAAAGGCAGACATTTCAAAACAGAGACTCAATGTATTATAATAAGCAAAAGGAAGAAGATACATGGTATATTGAAACAGGAGAGTCTGGACACTAATATAGCAGAAAATTCTAAAGTATCTTAGGGTGACACTCCACGGAACCTCTAACACTATTGGAAATAAACTAATAAACTCAATGCAAGACGAGGACTGAATGAATGTTATAAGATTTTAAACTAGTTCTTTTAAGTCTTTATAAGTGTTGAATAGTCTGATTTCTGATCACCAGACACTTTGCCATATGCCAAGGATGGAATCGAACTCAACAATTCCCGAACTCAACAGATAAAAACATTGGCATTCTGCATGAGATAAAGACATAAGTTCAATTACAAACTGAGGTCAAATTTGTTAAAGGAAATGGAAGATGAAGTTAACAGTCTGAAAAGTTATTCCAGCTGAACTAATAATTCAATTGAAGCATTCAAGTATATAATCTGGAACTGTTAAGTAAAACATTCAAAATATAAGGAGACATGTAGGAGATGGTGATTGTAGCGAGAAATGTCACAAGCTAATCCAAAGATTCAACTTCCTGTAAAGTGTCAGTGTTATGTATGTGTGTCCGTGTGCGCGTGTGCGAGTGTGTATGTGTACACATACACATATATGTATGAATGTATATACATATGCATATGCAACACTATATGTGTATATAGATAGATAGATAGATAGAGAGAGAGAGAGAGAGAAAGAGAGAGAGAGAGAGAGAGAGTTAAACGCAAGTGTAATTCAAATCTTTTTACTTCCGACTTATGTTTCGAAGAAAACATTGGTATTATTCCAGAAGGAATAATGGTGTAAAACAATGCAACCTTCTCATCAAGGAAAGAAAGAAACCAAACAAATCAATAAAACATTTTAACAGAATGTGATGACTGCATATATGATGAAGGGAACGCTAGCAGTTTTTGTTTTAAAACCGTTAGTAGATATAATGTAGTTTATAGAAAGAGAAGGAGGAGAAAGAAAGAAATTAACACAAAACTAATAGTGGAGAGATATAGAGCGATAGGTGAATAGGAATAAAGTTTAAAGGCATGGAAGTAGATATATTTAGTGGAAGTGAAACGTAAGAAGATAGCCAAAAGTCGAATTTTATAAGATGGTAGAAATCACTCACTCTTCTTCCTTGACTCTCTCGTTGCTCACACGTGACCAGCGGCTATCGTTCTTTTTTCCTCACCTACTTTTGCCTGTCTTTTGTCACAGCTCCTTTCTCTAGCGTTCACCACTTCACCTTGTTATGGCTTAACGGCCCTCACCGTTTGTTTTTACTGTTTTGTTCTTACTGTCCTGTTTTTGTTACCACTTTAATCGTTCGCAAAAATCCCAAATTATATATGTATATGTACATACATACATACATACATACATACATACATACGTGGTCTGATCAATAAGTATCCGGACTATTGCCATAGTAACAAAGCTACAGCATGCAGAGTAAAGTTGCTTGGCACAAATTGACCTTAAACTCTGCTGTACATGCGCACTAAGTTTTGAAGTTCGAACTTACTTCCACTGTTTACAGCAGTGCTTGGAAGGAAGGTGCGTAGCGTGTGATCGTCGCATTGACTATGACAGAGAAAGTTGAGGAGAGAATCTGCATCAAATTTTGTCAAAAGCTTGGTGAGACCTGTTCAGAAACCTATGCAACGTTTTCAAAAAGTTTACACCGTTCTCGACACAATCAAGGAGATCTTGTGCAACTGAAACCCGAGTGCCTTTTTGGTCAGCTGAAAGCAATTTTGGCACAAACATCACAGACACGCATCTCATACCCAAATCCTCTGTGATAATGGACTGAAATGAACCGCAACTAATATGCACATCCTCTGATAACTCTCGGATGGTGATTCAACGATTTCCCTCACAGCTACACGCACATCTGCGATGTTTTTCTCATTTCTGCAGGTTTCGGATCCCCCAGAACGTTCATCAATATCGACATTTTTCGGCCATCTTGGAAGCGTCTGAAACACTCGTACACTTATGTGTGTCTCATACACACCTATCCATACACTTTCTGCAACTTTGCGCAGACCTCTGAGCGGGTATCGCCACGACAACTTTCTCTGTCATGGTCAATGCGACGATCACACGCTACACACCTTCTGTCCAAGCATTGCTGTAAACAATGGAAATGAGCTAGGATGTTAAAAGTTAGTGCGCATGCACAGCAGAGTTCAAGATCAATCTTTGCCAAGCAGCTTTACTCCGCGTGCTTTAGCTTCATTACTATGGCAACAGTCCGGCTACTTATCGATCAGACCTCATATATATATATACTTATGTATGTGTGTGCGCGTATATGTATGTATGTATGTATGTATGTATATATATGTATATATATA
>NC_068986.1:64770119-64771434 GCF_001194135.2 Octopus bimaculoides | reverse complement strand
GATAGAGTCTTATTACATACACAAGCAGGCAAACACCTTCCAGATGGGTTTTCTGCTATTATTTCTATTAATTATAAAAATATACATCGTGTGTGTGTCTTTATACATAAGTGCTTTTGAAAGGCGCTCTCCAATGGAACCTCCAAAGCCGCTCTTTATAGTCTCCAACATTAACAGACGTCACATATTGACTTATACACATACATACATACATACATACATACATACATACATACATACATATATACATACATACATACATATACAAGCGCGGGTGCACACAAACGCACAGATAAGGGCAGACTTCGATCCTTCTCTTCTTCAAACTGTGGTGTTATTTCTGTGAACATTGTGGATGTCGGACAGTCTGCACATTCATCCTTTGACAAGAACAAAATGATGTCTTCTTCTTAGAACCAATTAGAAACCTGCAAAACAAAGAGAAAAAGAAAAAGAAAAGAAAGAAGAGTTACTACAGCATAAGTTATTCTGCCAACATGTGCAATTTGAATGACATGTCAGTTAATAAAAACATAGAAAAACAAAAAAATTCTGTCCACTTTTGCGTTACTTTCCGTACAACCCTCATATATAAAACGATACAAATTCAATATGATACATCCTACGAAGCTGTGACCCCACCAGCACGTGATTAAACAGAGTCGGAATACGAACCAGCAATCGAAATTATGTTCGACGTGATTAGTAGAGAGATGACTCAAAATATGCGGCATTCGACGTTCGAGTAAACGATTTTTTATTATTTTTTTATATAGAGTACTTTCCCGATATTAGAAGGACGCTGCTAAGGCAGCGATTTGGCAGAATCGTTAGTACACCGGGTGAAATGCTTAGCGGTATTTCGGCCGTCACTACGTTCTGAGTTCTAATTCCGCCGAGGTCAACTTGTCAACTTTCATCCATTCGGGGTCGATAAATTAAGCACCAGTTGAGTACTGAGGTCGATGTGATCAAGTTACCCCCTACCCACAAAATCCAGGCCTTGTGCTTGTAGTAGAAGGGGATATTAGAAAGATGCTGAGGCGGCGAGCTGGCAGTGCACGTCGGGCAAAATGCTTAGTGGCATTTCGTCCGCCTTTGTGTTCTGAGTCCAAATTCCGCCGACGAAGACTATAAATAGTAGCATGTCAAATATCAATAATGGGTTAAAATGTATCACAACACAAAAGTTTATTTCGTTTATATATATTTATATATGTATATATATAAAACCAGTGGCCTAGCAAATTGAAAAATCTGAAGATTCAGAAAAATTATACAATATAATATATATATATATATATATATATATATA
>NC_068986.1:64768133-64769953 GCF_001194135.2 Octopus bimaculoides | reverse complement strand
TATATATATATATATATATATATATATATATATATTATATAAAAATAATATAATATAATATACACACACACACACACACATATATATATATATATATATATATATAAATATATATATATATATATACAAGGACACACACACACATATACACATATATATATAATGTTAAGCCGTTTTATATGTAACTCGATATAAAAACAAACATTGATAACAGTTAGAGAGAGAAAAAAATCTCATTCCAAGTGAAAAAAAAATAATTGAAAATATAATGTTTGTTGTATTTCGTACAATTTTATGCCTTGGTTTCGAAATGTTTAATTAATGTTTTAATATTTGTGGGTTGCGTTTCTTTGTATGCGCATCTATGCATATGTGTACATGTATGCACAGATAATTGCACGTATATATGCGCGTATGTGTACTTATGTGCGTATATATATGCAACTGCACGAAAGTGCTCAAAACGCACCAGCGCACACACATTCATTACTTTTCTTTTTAAACATTACTTAGAGGTAATATTTTAATACATTACTGAAGCAACTTCGCAATTTCATGAGAAAGGTTATTAGAGTAACTCCGATCGTATGAAGCTTAAAGATGTTTAGAATATTCTCACGAAAACCAAAAATGAAATTAAAAATCTAGCTTGAAGCCGCAGTTTTTGCATGTGTCGTTCACAAAGTTTTCTTTAAAAAAAAAACAGAAAAAGAACATAAAGATATGTGTTTTCTTCAAATTTTCCTTTCATATCTCAAAAATATATAAACCGTGGATATTTCAAAAGAAAAACAGGCTCAGATTAAGTAACTTAAAATATTGGAAATAGGAGCTTTTCAATTATAATGTATTGAAGAATACTCTACACTTGTACTGAGTCCTGTAATGTATCGCTTCTGATGAATTAGCATATATATATATATATGTGTGTGTGTGTGTTAATTACTATGAAGCATTGAGTAGAATATATTGTATAAAGGATCGTGGGTAAGGCCATAGCAATGCGAAGTAAATGCAAGGCAAATCATAAGAAAATAAAATATATGAATTAATGTAGACGTATCTTTTGTTCAATATTTCGGGGTTATTACCCATTTTCAAGAAATTAACGAACGTTGTCGATGTTCATTGTGTGGAGTGGGCATGCGCGAAAAGGTGTTGCTATAGCTTCCAGCTAGCTTCCTGTAACTCTCTTCTGTTGTTGATCTTAGGTTTTTTTTGGTGTATGAGGATGGCCTCAGAAATTCTAAGTTTGCCCCTGTTCTGCTGTGTTACCTTGATGTGCACTGAGAATTCTCGGGTCTGGCATTTCCGTAGATGTTTCTTTACGGAAGTGTCTGCCTCTATGTGTTCCTTAATGCGTATATGCAGTTTTCTTGTTGTGCTTCCTATGTAGGATGCGCCACATTTGCCACAGAAGATCTCGTATACAACATAGGTCCTCTGGCACAAGTCAGGGTCATTGATGGAGCAGAATCTCTGAGGCCATCCTCATACACTAAAAGAAACCTAAGATCAACAACAGGAAACTAGCTGGTTGCTATAGCAACACCTTTCCGCGCATGTCTACTCAACACACACTCACACACACGCACATCGGCAACATACGTTAATTTCTTGAAAATGGGGTCATAACCCCGAAATATTCAATATAAGGTAAGTCTACATTAGTTTATATATTTGTTTTCTTGTGATTTGCCTTGTATTTACTTCGCATTGTTCTGGTCTTACTCACGATCCTTTATACAACAATATATATATATATATATATATATATATATATATATATATCAGGAAAATAAGACAAGGTAGAAAACATT
>NC_068986.1:64764512-64767752 GCF_001194135.2 Octopus bimaculoides | reverse complement strand
GAAGAAGAAGAAGAAGAAGAAGAAGAAGAAGAAGAAGAAGAAGAAGAAGAAGAAGAAGAAGAAGAAGAAGAAGAAGAAGAAGAAGAAGAAGAAGAAGAAGAAGAAGAATGCGGAAGTGGTATGACAGTAGTAGGATAGATAGATAGATAGATAGATAGATATGAACACATACCTACATGCATATATGTGCTTAAGTATGTACGTATAAAAATCACAGTGCTTAACTGATACTTAAAATAGCTCAAGCTTATACAGTGTCTGGTTTAATTCTTTGTTTAATTCTTGGTGTCGATTCGTTGATAAGATGTTTAAATTATTCCTCATGGACAGCTCTATAGTTTAACTTCCTTATATTAGGAAGGTGATAAAAAGAGAAGACTTTTCGGTAACCTATGCACATATCGACGCTTAATCATAATTTAAGGCCAATATTTTGACCAATACTATTGATTCTATTTATAAAATGTAAAGAATCCACCGTTAGTTTCGGCGATGAGTATTTTAGTTATTCGACCAACAGAACTACATATTCATTACATGATAGTAATCCTCATACATCTGTATTGTTAACGAGATCCTCAGACACAATCAGCGTAGGACAGAGTGAGACAGTGTGGGAAAAATCTTGCCCCTTGAATTACATTTACAATCTATCCGGCGATTTTGCAAACATCTACATCATTATGCTCACGAGATTTTAGGTCGACTCAATGTTATAGCAGACGTTATAGCTCCATGAGGATCCACGATGGAATCGGGACGGAGACCTCATGATTGCAAAGCAAACTTCTGGACAATTCGGCTATATTTGCGCTCATCATTTATAGTAATATTCTGATTGTCATATATGGTCGGGTGTTGTGCCTTAAACAGATTTAACAGTGCAAGAAAATCAAAGATATAATCGAAATCTTTAACACAATGAAATAATGTTACGAAGGTCTATAAATTTATGCATCAAAATAAATATGAACATTTATAAAACTTGGGATTTCGATGGCTTCAGTGAGTATTTATTCCTTGGCACAGCAACGAACTAACGTTTTTAGCAAAAATGCAAGAGACAATATCTGTTTTAGTGCACTCTATTTCAGATGAAACCTCTCGTCAAACACAAAGAATTCAAGCTTAAAATTCATAAATAAATTCCACTGGAAAAAATCCTTGGCTTCCTCTGAAATATGCTTAAAAAGTCAGCAAATTGATTTGTAAAAAGAAAGATGAGTATATTGCTTTCGTCGGTTTTGTAATGGGTAACAAAAATAAGCAAACTAGTGGTTGACCCAGCGGTACCATATTCGATTACAAATAGCCAAATTGCTACTGTTTCGAAATGCATGCAATACAAACAAGAATCTAGAATCGAAATCAAGTCGCAGATCCATCTTACCTTCTGTTCTACAATAATTATCATTAAATGCAATAAATACTGAGTGAAGGCAGAAATATTGAGATGCTGAGGAGTTCAAATTAAAGAAAAAAATTTTAAACTGACGAAAATCTGCCGAGTATTTTTGTTTGTTATAAGTTACAAAACAAATACAGGTCAGGGTTGCTGTCATTGCTGTAACTCATAAAAAGAGAAAAGGGAAATATGATATTCTTCATAGTACAGCAGATTGATGGTGAAAAAAAAGGAGAAAGCTGAAAAAAAGTAGAACATTTGCCTGAGTGACATTGAAATTGTATAACAGCAGGAAAGCGGCTCTTTTAAAATGTTATTTCTGAAAATTATCCTAACCCCCTGTTTCCAAATGATGGACATTATTTTATTAACCCTATTGTAGGATCCGAGCCTGGATTTTAGATTTACTTATATTGTTACGTTCCTGATGATAATACTTGTTATTTCCCTCGTCGCTTTCATTTAACATTGAAAGTATCCAAGGAGAAAGTTTATAATTTTTTTCCCCCTAGATATAGGGGACATTGCAAATGTGAGTTGTGTACAGCGACAACTAATTAACTTTTAAACTTAGGAAATTTGTTCTCAATTTATTTATTGTTTCAAGGCTGCGAACTGGCAGAAACGTTAGCACGCCGGGCGAAATGGTTAGCGGTATTTCGTCTGCCTTTACGCTCTGAGTTCAAATTCTGCCGAGGTCGACTTTGCCTTTCACCCTTTCGGGGTCGATAAATTAAGTAGCATACTGGGGTTAATCTAATCGACTGGGCCCCCTCCCCCAAAATTTCAGGCCTTGTGCCTAGAGTAGAAAAGTATTTATTTATTATTACATGAGAATCAGAGCGGTGGATTGACGGAAATATGAAAGCGTCATAAAATTGTTTCCTCTTGCATTTTGAGTTCAAATGCAGTCGAGGTCAACTTTGACTTTTATTTTTTGGGGGCTCGATAGAATAAAGCACCAATCAAGGACTGAGCTCGATTGCATTGACTCTCCCTTAAAATTTCTTGCACCTGTCTATATTACGAATTATTTTAATATGGGCGAGGACTGACAGAATAATTAGAGCTTCGGACCAAATGCTTTGAAATATTTGCTCCGGCATTTCACATTCTGAATTCAACTACACTTTGCATCTTTGCAATGTCGATGACATAAAGTATCAGTCATGTGCTGAGGTCGACTAATCCTGCCTCTACCAAATGTATAGCCCTGCATCTGTTAGAAATTAATATCTACAAGCGAAAGTATAGATTGGAGATAAATTAGTGTTCATAAAATAAATGCATAGAACATTAAATGTAAATGAGAAATAATTATCGAGAATGGAAAAAATATAAATCTATGAGCAGCATTATTTTCATTTTCTTTTTAAGGAGAGTACGAAAGATAACGCTTGACATATTTCAGTCTTAATCTAACCTCATCGAGGAAACAGACGCTTCACCGTATTCACTGAAGTCATGTTGAAAGAATAAATAAGTGTCCGAGATTATACATTGGTTTATTTGAGAAAATATGACTTTAGAGAAGAGAATATACAAAGATGTCATCTGCACTAAAAAACAAAAAAACATAAACTGTTAGTGTTAATTGGATCTATTAATGAAAAAGGTCATCAGAAAGCCTAGCAAAAATAACTGTATAAGTAAAAGACAATATTACTCAATAACTAATGTTATTTTCTTCTTTTTGGCAATCATAAGAGAAAACTCTGGATATATGTTTCGTTATTATTCTGATCTCATCAGGATAG
Organism: Octopus bimaculoides; assembly: GCF_001194135.2. NCBI lineage: Eukaryota > Metazoa > Mollusca > Cephalopoda > Octopoda > Octopodidae > Octopus > Octopus bimaculoides. The sequence goes on along the minus strand of NC_068986.1, from coordinate 64,764,590 downwards.
CTAACTTTCACTGTACTTGACGTAATAGTTAGGAGAATATGCAAGATCATTTATTGGTTAGGAGAACCCAGTTGTCAC
>NC_068986.1:64754512-64759512 GCF_001194135.2 Octopus bimaculoides | reverse complement strand
GTGGGAAGAGGACTGATTGGTTGCGAACACAGCATTAGAGCAGAAGAAAACCACGTAGCATGGTATGTAAAAAATTCCACAGAACTGCTATTATTCATAGTAAGAAGTTCAGGCTTGTGTAGGATGGAAGATTGCAATGATAAAGCACTGTAAACGTACTTGAGAATGAATGAAACTGAAAATAGGTGGATAAAGAAAAGAATGCATGGACAATTTCATAGGGATGTTGAAGATAAGACAGAGAAAGAGAAAGATGGCTATGGATGATTGAAAGTGATTTAAAACTGGAAACGGAGGCTCTAATCTGTGCTGCTTAAGAGCAAGCATTAAGAACCAATTACATCAAATACAAAATAGACAACACATCAGAAAGTGATAAGTGCAGAATATGTGGACAAAATGGTGAAACCGTACGGCATATTATCAGTCAATGTATGCCACTAGCTCAGAAAGAATATAAGAAACGTCATGACAACATAGCAAGGATTGTTCATTGGACACTTTGCAACAAGTATGGACTTCACAGAGTAAAAAGGTGGTACGAACATAAACCTGAAGGCATCATCGAAAATGATAACGCAAATATCCTATGGAATTTTATGATTCAATGCGACCATGAGATAGAGAATAGGAAACCAGACATAGTGTTAATTGAGGAAGAAAGCAAACGATGCTGGACTCTAAATGAACTGATCAAAATTGACAGGAAAACAAGAAAAATAATGACGATTCAGGATGCACCACCCAGAATCTGACTTAGAAAGGTTATACATACAACGTATTGAAGGTGGTAGAGGCCTGATACAGCTAGAAAACTATTACAAAATAACCACCATAGAACTACAGAAATGCCTACTTCAGAAGCAAGGAAATAGTCACAAAACACGAACAAAATAAAAAAAAACTGTTTTTTGTCTTCAAGGAAGCTGACAAATACAAAATAGAAATCATAGTACCTAACAACTATGAAGAAAAAAACAGAAACAACAAAAGCTGTAAAACAACTGAAATCAAAACTAAAATTGGAACAGTAACGTATCATGATAAAACGATGGCAAGGAAATCCCCTTCATAGCAAATATTGGATTAAACTTAAAGTGAAAAGAAATAGACAAAACAAAATGTCAATAATGGCTGAGAAGCTCAGGATTCAAAGCAGAGACTGAAAGATTTTAAATTGCAGCACAAGACCAAAGCCTTCCCACCATAAATCACCAAAAACACATGGTCATGAGAAATACAATAGCTAACTGCAGAATATGTGGTGATGGAGAAGAAAAAATAAATCATATTGTCTATGACTGTCCAGTCCTGGCTATGAATGAATATATTCACAGACACGACAGAGTTGGAACCTATATACGCTGGAAACTAAGTCAACACTGTGGAATAACAACAGAAAAAAGGTGGTATAGTCACACCCCAGAAAAGGTAACAGAAAATGAGAAAGCAACCATATTCTAGGATATGCCAATACACACAGATAGAGAAATCAAGGCTAATATGTTGGATATAGTTGTCAGAGATCACCAAGAAAAAAATGCTTTCTAATCGATGTATTTATACCAACAGATGACAACGTTTCTCTAAAAGAAACAGAGAAACTTTCAAAATACAAAGATTTGGAAATAGAGGTAACTCGAATGACGAGCTTCAAAACAGAAACAATTCCTATTATAGTAGGCGCATTAGGTGTGATAAGAAAAAAAAAGCATTCCGACAAATACATAAAATCTCCAGGACTTACAAGTATATATAGCATACAGAAAATAGCACTTACTAGGTATTGCACACTTCCTACGTAAAACACTTTCAATACAGCGAAAATAAGAGCACCACAACAAACCACAGCACATACCCATGGCACACAGAGTTGCGCTCGGTAGTGCAGTTACAGCACGTGATAAAAATAAGACTACCGTATAATAATAATAATAATAATAATAATAAAAATAATAATAATAATAATGATGATGATGATGATAATAATGATAATGATAATGATAATAATAATAATAATAATAATAATAATAATAATAATAATAATAATTCGGAGACTGAGGTTGGTGTTGCGCTCAAAATTGACTGGATTGAATAAAATCTAAGCAGTTAATACGTGGGCAATAGCATCACTTTGGTATTGAACAGGAATTATAAGATGGCAAAAGAGAGAATTGAAGAAAATGGATACCAAAACCAGAAAAATCTTGACAGTACACAGAGCCTTCCATCCTAAGAGTGACACCAATAGGCTGTGCTTGTCCACAAGAAAAGGTGGAAGAAGTTTGATCAGTTGCCAGGGTTGTATCGAAGCAGGGGAAAACAGCCTAGGGTGGTATATAAAAAATAGCGTTGAGCCACTGTTGAAACACATGAAAAAGCCAGCGTCATCAAAACTGAAAATTGTATAATGAAAGAAAAATTTAAACAAGAAATGAAGAAGACCAAAGAGAAAAAGCATGGAAGGAAAAAAAATGTACGGTCAGTTTGCAAGAGATGTGAACGCCAATACAGAGGACCGGTGGCTATGGATAAGGAGTGACCTGAAGATAGAGACAGAAGTGCTCATATGCGTAGCTCAAGAACAAGCGTTAAGGACCAATTATATAAAGTACAGAAAAGACAACGCTACCGATAGCGGCAAATGCAGAATGTGTGGTGAGAGGGGTGAAACGATATGGCACATCATTAGCGAATGCCCGAAATTCAATGGCTTTTTTAGTGTGATAGGCTACTCGACCTGAAGAAAATTCAACCTGGGTCCCACCTTTAAAGTGATGCGCATTTAATCTGAATATGAGGTCACCATGTGGAGCACGTATCATTATGATGCATGTGCCTGATATACCCTTATCAGAAGGGTAGCCATGATGAGTATATTTGGTTTCCTATATTTGTACTTTAGCGACACTTTGATGGCAAGCGCTCTCGCACTCAATAATAATAATTCACTCTAATAACGTTACAAGGCTTGAAATTGTGGGGGAGAGGACTAGTCGATTACACCGACCCCAGTGTTTCACTGGTACTTAATATATAGACCCCGAAAGGATGAATAGCAAAGTCGACCTCGGCAGAATTTTAATTTAGAATATGAAGACGGACGAAATGCCGCTAAGCATTTTGCCTGGCGTACTAATGATCCTGCCAGCTCGCCGCCTTAATAATAATAATAATAATAATAATAATAATTCTTTCTACTAAAGGCACAAGGCCTGAAATTTGTGGGGAGGGAACTAGTCGATTACATCGACCCCAGTATTTCACTGCTACTTTATTTTTCGATCCCGAAAGGATAAAAAGGCAAAGTCGACCGCGACAGAATTTGAACTCACAGCGTGAAGACGGAGAAATTCCACTAAGCATTTAACCCGGCGAGTTAACAATTCTGCCAGCTCACCACTTTAATAATAATAATAATGATAATAATAATAATAATAATAATAATAATAACAATAATAATAATAATAATAATAATAATGATGATGATGATTATGATGACGACGACGACGACGATGACGATGATGATGATATTTTCTAACATATGCACCAAGTTAGATATATCACTGTCGATTTTATTTTATTGACTGTAGAAGAATGAATGAAGTTATCAGCGTTGTAATTTGAACTAAGAACGTAAAGAGCCACAACAAATACTTCAAGGACAAACTGTATGAGACCAGGAAGCGACTGAGACTACGATGGTGCTTATACGGGGTTCCTGGACACGCCTGTGATTGGAACTAAATTTCCCTCAAACGACAATCTAGCCTCTTTAAAGAAAACTAAAAGAATGGGCAATGTAGTTTTATAGAAAAAACTGTCTTAAAATAAATGATGAAATGTTCACAGCTGAAACATCTTTGATCATAGGCCTATCCGGCTGGATCTGACCTAGGATTAAACAACAACAGCAATAAAACGCAACAACAAGAGAGCTATTATGCTAGAGAAGAGCTACACATTGGTAAATTGGTAAAATACTATCAACTTTAATCGTTCTTTCTTTGTCTGTCTATCTCTCCCCCTCGCGCCCCCCTCTTTCTATACCTCTTTTCCCTCTCTATATCTACAAAGATCTATCTCGAAAGGAAGATCACCTTTCTACGTCTGACTGAAAATAGCAACGGAAATAAACACTGGCCAAGGCTAAATTTCAAATTGGAAATTATCAAGTAGAAAGTTGTTTTTGTCTTCTCTCATTCTGGCATTCGTCAAATAATTTTCTCAGTTCTTCTACCCAACACATTTTCGTTTACACACACACACGCACACACACGCACACGCACACACACACACACACACACACACACATGCATACATGCACACACATACATACCTAACTACCTATCAACTTACCGACGCACATATATACAAACATACATACATACATGCATACATATTTGTATACATTCATTAGTATGTGCGTGTATGTATATAGAGTGTGGTAAGAAAACTAATAGAAAATAAAAAGTAAAGGAAGAGAAAGGCTCAGAAAAAAAGCTTACACTCTGGAAAAAAAAATAAACGACAAAAAAAAAAGAATCAACCCATTCACCAAAATCGCCCTCATCTCCGATGATGGCCACAATGCAAGGTACAGAAGCACCTGCAAGTCAGGATAGGCGGATCTTACCAATATTACGCTAACACTCACGATGACAGCCCTCAACAGACTTCGGTATCATAGGGTCACAGGACAGTTCTCACTCCAACGACGCTTAAAATGGGTCGGTTCATGGGTTTATTCTGTTAAGGAATGCTATGTGGCTCCACGATGTTCGGATTAGATTACATGATCAGATGGTTCTCCCGGATCTGACTCAGTATGGAATGATCCCACTAAATCGCATAGGACTCGTACCTGGTGACCTCATTCATTACACATCTGACAGCCGACTCAGCCACCTTTAACCGCCCAGTACTCGTCGATTTACTGAAGATGTGTCGGTGATGTCTTGGATCGGCAAGATGATCTTGGTCGTCCTGACCTACATCTG
>NC_068986.1:64747488-64748318 GCF_001194135.2 Octopus bimaculoides | reverse complement strand
ATATGTATATACATATACATATACATATGTATATATATATATATACGTATGTATGTATATATGTATGTTTGTATGTATGTATGTATGTACACGCATATTGTCAGAAAAAGTTTATAACATTCCCATTCTACTAACTACACAACTCAAGTGAACTGGAGAGAAAAGTCTGAGAAAAGAATGCACTCTGCATCGACAGCAGATTGCATTTCCAAAATACAGAATGATACCCTTTAGTGAACATATTGAGAAATGTGCAAAACAAATGCTACCACAGTTTGTAATCTTTCCATTCTATCAATGTACCATTGGAACACCAACACAGATTAGATTAAAAAAGGAAACCTTTTTCATTGAAAAATATAAGCCAAAACTTAACCATTTCTAACATTTTTGAATAAGGAAACTCACCTCATTGAAAAGTATATAAAGCAAGACCTAACCACTTGTAACATTCTATTCCTTCTAAACCAAATCATATTAAATTGTTCAAACCTAGTCATCCCCAACATTTTTGATTATCTCCCTTATACAGGAAAAATCCCTGGAACTCCATATTTTATACCATAGCGAAGACATGATACGATATCGGTAAAGAAATTTGAGAAATTTGAAAAGAAAATACGAAACCAGTTATTTCTCCAAAAGCAATGTTACTATACTCAAAATTTTATAACATTTTTCTAACATAACGATTTAAATATATACTTAAACCATATAACACAAGCCTTCTGGAGTTTTTTCACTCTTTTTGTCTTTTATACATGCATGCATACATACATATATATATATATATATATATATATATATATATATAAGACAAGGCATAAATG
>NC_068986.1:64745842-64747193 GCF_001194135.2 Octopus bimaculoides | reverse complement strand
GACCTAACCACTTGTAACATTCTATTCCTTCTAAACCAAATCATATTAAATTGTTCAAACCTAGTCATCCCCAACATTTTTGATTATCTCCCTTATACAGGAAAAATCCCTGGAACTCCATATTTTATACCATAGCGAAGACATGATACGATATCGGTAAAGAAATTTGAGAAATTTGAAAAGAAAATACGAAACCAGTTATTTCTCCAAAAGCAATGTTACTATACTCAAAATTTTATAACATTTTTCTAACATAACGATTTAAATATATACTTAAACCATATAACACAAGCCTTCTGGAGTTTTTTCACTCTTTTTGTCTTTTATACATGCATGCATACATACATATATATATATATATATATATATATATATATATATAAGACAAGGCATAAATGATGGTTTTTACATTCCTTCTCTGTGTAAAAACCAGTATAACTGAAACACAAGCATGGATTTACAACATTACTATATGGAATATATAAAACTGTAACCTCGGGCCCCATCACAAGAATACGCAGAGTTCTTTACTCATCTAAACAATCTAAACTCATCTAAACAATATTTTGCCCGGACTGATAATCCCTTACTAATAACTATATGTGTGTGTCTATAAATATATATATATATACATACGTATATGTATACGCACATATATAGATTTTATGTATATATATATGTAAGTATGTATGTATCTATGTATTTATGTAACTATGTACATATATATGTATACACATACATAACAGAGAGAGAGGTGGGAAGGAGGGAAGAAGGAAAGAGCAATTTACAGCAAATATGTTAAGTGCTATATTTTTCCATCCGATTACTGCTGTTATAAAACTCACACATCGTAGGCGAGTTACGTAATCTGCGACGTACGTAAAACTGTGTGTTAACAAAAAGTAATCTCATCAATACAGCATGTATTTACTCTACATTTAGTATCGAATACTTGTTTCTAAAAATTTAAACGTGCATATACATATAGATAGATAGATAGATAGATAGAGAGAGAGAGAGAGAGAGAGAGAGAGAGAGGTGAAGGCGCTTGGCTCAGTAGTTAGAGCGTCGAGCTTACGATCGTGAGGTTGTGAGTTCGAATCCCGGCCGGGCTGCGTGTTGTGTTCTTGAGCAAGAGACTTTATTCCACGTTGCTCTAGTTCACTTAGCTGTAGAAATGAGTTGCAACGTCACATGTGCCAAGCTGTATCGGCCTTTGCCTTTCCCTTGGATAACACTGGTGGCCACTACTGGTCTCTCATAAAAGAACCTTGCCCGGACTTGTGCTTGGGAGGGTAACATTCTAGGTGCAATCCCATGGTCAGCCATGACCGAAGGAGGTCTCAGCATA
>NC_068986.1:64743810-64745103 GCF_001194135.2 Octopus bimaculoides | reverse complement strand
TATATATATATATATATATATATATATATATGTATGTATGTATGCATGTATGTATATATACACATATAAACATATATATGTATGAACAGTAATTTAGACCTAAAAACTGTGGTTGGCATACATATATAACTTTTTGTATATGTCGAAATTCCATTATTGAATAAAATTATTCAGTTCAATAGAAAATGAACGAAAAAGTAATTGCTAAAATATGAATACTTTCTTCATAAGAGTCATGTCGGACCTCTCATGACTCAGGTCTGAATATTAATGGGTGTCCAGGAGTCAAGTACTTAAGTGACAATTAGTAATACAATTAAAATGAATTGGTGTTAAGTTTAAGTTTATATTTTTGGATGAAATATGTCTCTTTATTGAGTTGGGCTTGTGTAGAAGTCCAGTCAGCAAATTCATATAGAGGAAAAATAGTAAATTTAGGTTGTATTTGTTTCGTACATACGTCGATATGTTCACTGCGATAAATTTGGAGGTATTGTGGTGAGGCTATCTGTTGACGATGCACCGTACAACGTTGACGGATAGAATTCCCCGTGCTACCGGTATGGTCTTTCTGGCAGCCCGAGCATCTAATTACATAGATCAGATTGTCGGATGCACAAGTGAAATTTGATTTAATTGTGAAGTGTTGCCCTTGTTTAAAATAGTATTATGGCCCTTCCAAAAAGGTTGGGGCGATTACATTTTTTTACTTTGAGGCTTGTTGTGGAGAGGAATAATTTTGCATTAGTTAGCAGTTTCTTTAATGACTTAGGTTGTTTGCTGCTTTTGACAATTTTAATGCCACGTAAAGTTATTTTTAGTTTTGGGTCCTTGTGTAGTATTGGTAGGTTTTGTATGATTGTGCTGAATGCCTCTTTGTTTCTGGGGTTGTCTGTGAAAATTTAGGGTAGTGTTTTAAGGAGGGGTTTGTTAATGTCTTTGGTTTTTCTTAATGTCTCGATGTTGATAGATTTGGCACGTTTTATTCCTTCGTTAATGAGTTGGATTGGGTAGTGTCTATCCAAGAGGACATTTTTCAGTTCTTGTAGTCTTAAATCTCTAGTTTTTTTTTTCTCTGAGACAATAGTGCAGATTCTTCTTGCAAGGTTGAAGGGGTTGTTTGTTTTTGTGTGTCTAGGATGGCAAGAGCTAAAGAGAAGGTATTGTTTTGCATCTGTTGTTTTATAAAATATGTCTGTTTCGATTTTGTTGTTCTTTGTTTTTTTAATTAGAATGTGTTGGAATGGAAGTGCCTTTTGGTTGTATTCCATTGTGAATTGAATGCTTGTGTGG
>NC_068986.1:64741931-64743306 GCF_001194135.2 Octopus bimaculoides | reverse complement strand
TATATATATATATATATATATATGTATGTATGTATAGATAATGCATTCCCTGTCTCGCCAATATATAGTTCCTCGCAATTCGGGCATCTAATGCATTAGATCAAATTTCTGCTTTTGCAGTTCATATCTGCATTTGTGAAAATCCCTTCCTTTTGTGTTGTAATGAATCTACAAGCATGCATGTATTGACACGTTCCACATCTGTTTTCATTAAACTTGGATATTGTAAATGTTTTATTCTGTTTGTTCATATTGTATTTTGCCTTTGTTAATAGTTTCTGTAGGTTATGTGGTTGGCTTTTGCTTAAGATAAGTGTTTGATTAGTTACTATGTTTTTTTTTTAATTTTTCACTTTGTTTCATGATTAGCAAATTTGTTTTGACGATGTTAAAAATGTTTTGGTAATGCGGACTGTGTGTTACCTGAAATGGTATTGTGTTCCGTTGATGGGTTCATCTTTCTCGTGTTACCCTAAGTTGTTCTATAGGTGTCTCTTTTACTCGTTGCATGCTATTTTCTATAAGTAGGTAATTTTGCTTGAGTAGAAATCCTTCGAGTTCTATAATGTTCCTGGTATTTGGATCATCTACTATAGTACAAACTTTCCTGGATAGACAGTACGGGATTAAATCAAATCAAATTAAATCTATTGGTAGGAAAAAAGCACAATGTGCTTAAGCCATGTAAAAAAATAAAATAAACAGTTATTGTTATATATATACAGTTTTATACATAGTCGACACAGTTGTCCAGAGCCTCTTTGAACAGAGGAGTGGTGGGCAGTTGAATGACATCTTGTGGTAGCTTGTTCCACGGGGCTGCGATACGGACGGAGAATGCGGCCTTCCGCCTGTTGAGTCGAAAGTGTCGGGGATAGAGTTTGCGATCATGCCCACGAAGACCTCTATCCGGTGCAGAGGTGAAAATCTCCGCAAATGGTAGGTTTACATTCCTGTTGAAGATGTTGAAATCCAGGATGATTATAGCGTTTTGTATTTTGACTAATACATTTTAGGTAAGCCATAGAAGTTGCTGGATTTCGACTAAAAATTGGTAATATAGTCCCTTTCATTAGAAGTGAGGGAGTTATAATGTTTTGAGACTAAATAAATGAGTTTCTTTATGATGGTGGTGGTTAATATTCGAGCCTTCTAAGAGATACAAAAAAGAAGAAGTCAATCATTTTGCTACAGTTGTCAAGAACTCAACTTTCAGTTAAATAAATTTTGAAATCTGATGGTTACTACGAACGTATGAAAGCGTTAATTGAACTTTATGAACATTACAAAATATTGTTTTTAATGTTTAACACACTTCAGCATTGTAAAATTTGTTTTTGTTTTAAATACCATAATAAAAAAAAACGGGAAAACT
>NC_068986.1:64740196-64741884 GCF_001194135.2 Octopus bimaculoides | reverse complement strand
TATATATATACCCTCTCGTTCAGCTTCCATCTGTTGTCCTTGCTTCTCCCCTTCACTGCTATACATGTCTTTCTCTTACTCTCCCTCCCTGTCTCTGGTCGCTCACCTTTGTTCAACTTCCTCCCTTTTCCTCTCTCTACCACTCCTCGTTGATCACATATTAATAGCAAGAAAAGCAGGTCTTCTAACCCACATGAACCCTACGCTGATAACAACACAAAAAACAACAAAAACGCAAAAACACAAAAAAATAAACAAAATAGCGATAATATCTGGCTCGTAATCCCATACACCATACACCTCAAATCAAACATAGTCCGCTCATTAATGAAAATCATAGATAAACACCTAAACGTTAATAATAAATATGCAGAATTATTTACGAATAAAATCAGAATAGGCCACAGTCTGACTAATAACTTAACCACAATAATAGCCCCAATAAATAATTTTAAAAAATAGACAAATTCTATGAAACTAGAAAGATTGTGAACAATAAAAATAAAAACCAACCAACTAATAGAACTAAAGATATAAACATGAATAATAATAGCCCCCACAATACAACATGAACAAAGATACACCTAATTATTTATGCGGCTGCAGGGATAGAACAAAGTGCAATTTCTCAAATAGATGCAAGACATATAACGTAGTCTACCAATGTGAAGTCCATACATATAACCAGACGAAATCATACATAGGTGCCACTAAGAACCAAATGATTCTTAGATATAACGCGCACCAATCGAGCTTCATAAATAAGAGCAAGGCCAATTCAACTGGGCTAAGTACATACATCTGGGAACTTAAGGATAAAAAATAGATTATAGTTTAAACTGGCGTATACTCACAAAAACAACCTCCTACAACACCGCCAATAGACGCTGCGATCTTTGTCTATCAGAACGCCTAGATATACTTACGGCTAAACGACCCCTTCTGAACAGAAAATTTGAGAATAACTTTTTTGTCTTCATGTGATCCTTTATGTATTTTCAAAATACTGGTAGAATAGCTCCTTTTGTCTTCAAGAAGGCCTCTACGTCTTTTATAATCCCAAACTTGAATTGTCATCTATATAAGTCTAATTAGCTGGGAACCACCTTAAATAATCACCCCGCAAACACACCCGCCCTCCACAATCCATAATAATTTACTTCTCACCTACATAGGACCCCCTTCTAGCACTAAGAACTTCCTAAACTCTGGTAATAATATAAGTCTTCGGCATAATATAATTTTAAACTACCCTACCTAGTCCAATAGTCGTATGAGTTAGCTCCCTTTTGACCCTAAGTTAGAGTTACCTCACTTCGCTTACACCACCGGTGACTAAAAACAAATTTAATACACAGGTGCGATACAATGCGCTTAGTCAAACTCGGAAACCCACACCAAAATAATATTTACCTCGTTGTAATTGCCCAACGAAACTAACAAGTCAATTGCAATGAAACCTCTCCCCAGTGAAATTACCAGTGCAAGAACAAAATTTAATGTAAGATTTACTATCTTTCCTTCTATTACCATCACATATGTATCAATTATTTTCGCATCCTAACCGATGTACCTATCTATTTTCGCATTCTGAAGAGATTTACTAAAACTAGAAAATTGAAACGATTGTAAATGCTACCTTCATCATTGCTTCCTTCTTCTTTGTTTTCTAATTAAATTAAAGGCAT
>NC_068986.1:64737804-64738717 GCF_001194135.2 Octopus bimaculoides | reverse complement strand
CAACCAGGGCCCTCTGAAGGACCCTTCTCTTTGTTAAGAGAAATGTGGAGGATAATCCTCGTTGCAAGGCCTCTAACATAGCAGAACAAGTTGTCAGTCACAGAACTGCTGTCAGGTGTTTCCACAAACTTCTTTACTATGGTAGAACAGCAAGAAGGAAGCCACTTCTTCGACCAGCCAACATCAAGCGGGGAAAAGACTCGACCAATGAGATAGTGGAGAGGCCACTAGTATTTTGGGACACTTATTTTCTCTGATGAATTCAGATTTACTGTATTTCCTAACAGTGGTCGAGTGTGGGTCTGGAGACTCTGTGATCAAGAATTTGATGTGAAAAGATTGCAGCCAGCAATAAAACATGGCAGCTACTCTATGATGGTCTGGGAAGCAATTTGGAGCAATGGTTGATCAGAGCTGATGGAGTGTGAGGGAAACAAACTCAGATAAATATGTGTCCATATTGCAGAAAGTTCTCTCTCCAATCTTCTCCAGTGGTGAAATGATTAAAGACTCTTTATTTACGGAAGGTGGAGATCCTTGTCTCATGGCTAAAATGACCCAAGATTTGTTGAATGAGAATGGCATTAAAAAGCTTCCATAGCCAAGTCAGTCACCAGATATGTGCCCTATTGAACACCATTGGGACATAATGGACAGGACACTTCATAAAAAAAAAACAAGAAAACATCTTCAAAGCCAGATCTTTTGAGATTACTGCATACAACCTGGAAAGAAATTCTGCAAGAGAATATACGTCATCTGATCAGTAACATGCCTAATAGGTTGCCTGCATTGAAAATTACAAAAGACATGTCTACTAAGTATTAAATATTCACAATATAACAATTAATAAACAATTTGAATGTATAATTTCAGATTTAAATAAATTTGTTATGTCGTGTGCATATATATA
>NC_068986.1:64734599-64737657 GCF_001194135.2 Octopus bimaculoides | reverse complement strand
TATATATATATGCACGTTGATAATAGCTTGTAAATTAAAATTAGAACTGAGGAACCATGGATCGACTTAAAAATCATAAGGACAACTTTATAGATTAACCCTTCAGTGAAGCTTACTTGGCCCGCTAAGTCAGACATCGGATGTTTAAGCAAAGTTATTTTGGACAAAGCTATTCCTTCCCTGTCTTCTCTGTTTTCTTTCGGTCTATGGTACAATACCAAAGACATCATCCATTGGTTCTCAAATTTTCAAAACAAAAGTAGATACTCTTTGCTTCAATTTGACACCAGTCCTCAATACTTTACTTTTTCACACATACTCCTTAATAAAGCCTTAATTTTCGCTAAAAGGAATGCTTCTTTTATTAACGATCAGGTAAATATTTTTCTACTTGATATACGTACTGTTGTAGAGTTTGGGTAAAAATTATGAAATACAATTGCGTACAAATTATTTCATAGTAAATGTTAAAGAAAATAGTTGTCAGCAATGTCTATGCTGGCATTTAGAGTCTATAACAGCTTGCACTTCATGGCTCTTACTGGAGACTTGATTGCAGTAAAGTTTTTTCTTTTCATGCGCCATACCTCCACACATGTTTTAGGTACATGTATTTTTGCGAGAGACAATATGGACATCTAAAAAATAAAGTAAGATAATGGCGCATGAGACAGAAGTTTTACTGAGCTCTGCAGTCCATACCTGGTGGATAATCTACGAATAATTTACCTTGATGGTTAACAAGCAGTCGTGGACCAAGAATAGAAGCATTCATCAAAAGTAGTGACTTTTGGATCGCTAAAAAAGGCTGTACACACCTTATGATAGAACTGCAACAAAGCAGACGAAAGTCAGCTACAAATATAGTGGGAGAATGTACGAAAAAAAGCAACAACAGACGAGGACAGGTGGTGTAAACAACAAAAGGATGTATTAGTTTGACGCTCGGGAATACAGAAAGTCCTTAACGTTTCGAGCTACGCTCTTCAACAGAAAGAATACGGAGAAAACAAGGAGAGAAAACACGGAGAAAAAAAATTGAATGGTGTTTGGTCAGCGATTAATCATGGCGTCTAGGTTAAATAGATGCAACTCTCAAGGAATGATGGTATGCTGTATATAAAGGAAAACTTTTCTGCAATCAAATCGTACACTATTGAGAATGACAACCGAGGGAAAACAATATTTGCTCTACTTTTGGATTTAATCTGAATTTTCTGCTGTGGTGTAGCACATATACATACATACATACATGCATATCACCCGCATTAGCAGTAGCTGCCCTAAAATGTCTTCGAGATACTACCTGCCCTTGAGACATGATATTGTTGCAAAGACTTTACAATGCTATTTGCAGGAAGGATTGCCCTGACGTATACATCAAAGGCATGTCAGAACCGGTTAGCATTCACATCTTTAAAAACAAGATATACTGGTAGAACACCCCAATAAAAACATCAATTCAGTGCAAACATAATACACCTGATATTGTTCTCTGGGGCAGAGAACAAAAGTCATGTAGTATTGTAGAGGTCAGTTGCCCAGCGGATGTTAATGTACAATGAAGAGTCCAGGAATTAAAGAACATTTATGGCGAATTAATGCGGAACTTACAGATCATGTACTCTGACTATGAATTCTCATTTGTATCTATCATCATAGGTGCGTTTGGTTATGTACCAACAAATTTGCACAAAAATCTAGAAATACTCGGTTTCACAGAAAAAGAGCTAAAGAAACTGATGCAGATTCTCCAAACTCAGTCTATTAGTGGTACAGTGAAGATTTGTAAATCATTGCCAAAACCCTCCATCTGAGATCCTTATGTGAATAGATGTAAAAATTGGGTGCATGCATCGACAGTTCAACCCAACCACATATTTACAAACACCGGAAACTCTCTGAGCTAAAAAAAAAAGTCATGTCGGTTTGTTAGCGACCGGCTTAAGAACTTAAATTAAGCTCAAATAAAAGTCATACATACATACATGCATGCATACACACATACATACATGCATACATACATACATACATACATACATACATACATACATACACAAAGCAGATACAGGGACCCACAAGAACATAAATATTAAAATAGTACGTGAGATAAATAAAGTTGTCATACACAATTAATACAAAACTCATACACACACACATGTATATATATCTCTATCCTTACAAAAAGCAAAGTTTGTTTGTACGTTGACCGTTGAAAACACTAAATAAAATTGATATTTCAGGTTTTCGTGTCATTTGAATTAATTTGACCATTATGCAGATTACTGTGCACTTATTTTCCGAAAATAGATTTGAGTAGTGGGGCGAGGTGGTGGTGTATTGGTTTCTATTTCTAGCAATCCACGTACTATTTCACCGTAATGTCTATATACCCTTATAAAAAGTAAAGTTTATTTGTTTGCTTGTTTGTTTGTTTGTTTGTACGTTGACCGCTGAATACACTAAATTAAATTCATAATATTTCAGGTTTTTCGTATCATTTTACTTTATTTGACCATTACCGAAGCAAATATTATTGGATGTGGTAAGGGAAACACTGTATTTATACCTAGAATACCACTAATACCAACAGATGTCCCCTTTCATTTCAAACAATTGCAATTCCCAGTGAGAGTCAGTTATGCATTGACCATTGACACGTCCCAAAGTCAAACACTGCAGGTTGTCGGTTTCCATCTAGAAGAGGGTTGTTTATCACATGGTCAATGGTATGTAGGTTGCTCCAGAGTAAGAAGCCCACAGAAACTCTTCATATACGCTCCAAACAAAAGAGTTAAAAACATTGTGTCAATATATACTGAAGTTCTGTAAATGTTTCATCATTTTCGTACATTTCTCTAATATTATCTGTATTACTTTCTGTATTTAGATATTCTAATTAAACTTGTAAAATTATGTTATGCAATATTTAAATACTTTTTAACAACCTTTACCGAAAGGAAAATTGGCATTACGATAGATGTAAATATGTGCCTTATGAAAACATTTCACCACCCTACAGACCGGGCCGAAGACAGGGAGGCCCGCTAGTATATAT
>NC_068986.1:64733763-64734438 GCF_001194135.2 Octopus bimaculoides | reverse complement strand
TATATATATATATATATATGGGTACAGGACGTCACCAACAATAAACAACATGAAATACGAAAACAAATGAGTTCAATACGCAAACAACGAGAGAAACAAATAGAAAACAGGCCACGTAACATACAGAACGACCCTTCATCAGTTGTCGGCTGTCTATCTAGTCCTCATTTCGAGCATTCAATAACAATATGAGTCTTCGAAGACAGTTGCTCCCATAAGTACCAAAATAAGATTTGGTATTTATGGAGGATAAAATTTGGGAACAAAAACAGGACAGTGGAGACAATCAAGGAAACCGAACGAAAACAAAGATGGAGGGTCGTTAGGCCAGAACGAGGGTAAAATAGCGAACACTGGAGAAATATTTTCTTTGGCAAGATAAAAGATAGAAGAGAGAGATAGGATACGTCCAGTCCTGAAAGAAAAGAAAGATGATCACGTGAGGAAAAGAAAGACGGACGATGGTCAAGTGTGAGCAATGAGAGAGAGAAAAGGAGAAAGAGGGGAGAGAGAGACAGATAGAAAACGGTGAAGGAGAGAAAAAAGGGAATTAGAGATAGGATGAGAGAGAAAACGATAGGGGAGAAAACAGTATAGAGTAGTGTCGCATCAAAAAGATTAAGATAAACTGACTTCGAAATGGATGCATGGCGTTCAATCGAATAATAATATAGA
>NC_068986.1:64730465-64732949 GCF_001194135.2 Octopus bimaculoides | reverse complement strand
ATATATATATATATATATATATATATATACAAATTAGTTTAGGCTATTATTCTTTTATTAATTCACAGTTTCAGTGAAGTGATTGTGGTCATGTAGGGACACCGTCCTGAGGGGCTTTAAAGTATTATAACGGCTTCAATATTTCTAGTTGTCGAATCACTAACTTCAGGTACAACAAAGACATGGTTTTTTTCAAGTGGGATCAACGTAGACAGCTAGGCAGGCACACACACATAAGTATGCACACTCAGGCATATGTAGGCATGTATGTATGTGTGTGTATCTATAACTGACTTCTACACAGTCTCCGTCAACCAAATTCACTAAGTGAACCTATGCATTTAGTAGAAGGCACTAGCCCATGATGTTACACAATGGGATCGAACCTGTAATTACGTGATTGCAAAGTAAACTCTTTAACCACACAGCCATAATAAATGTACCACTAATTCTACAAAATATAAAATTTCTTGTATAGATATTTTGTTTTCTTGTTTAGATATGATAATGTGTGAATTGACGATCACACTAAAAAATTATCATGCTATTTTAGTAGCAGGTAGGAAAACAAGTATACGCATAAACATGTATATAAACATGATAGATATAGATGTGTGTGTGTGCACGTGCGTGGATGAATTACTGTACGTCTCATGGAATCGTGGATCGCCACTTAGAAAGTTCTCTTCCAAAGCATCGGAGGCAAGAGTTTATGCAAAACCAGCAATTGCCTGTGTATGCAACTGTTGCGTTCTATGTCACTGATGTTGTCCAAGAAGAAAAGCAAGATCTAGTACTTTATTTATCGACGCCGAACGGGTGAAAAGTTATTTGTTGACCTCTATGGGATTTGAACTCAGAACACGGAGAGCCTGAATAAATACCGTAAGTTATTCTATATGCCGCTGTAACCATCCTGCCTTGTAACTATCTGTGCCTATATGCATTAGTAACCAGTTATAATGATGGGAAACACGTATAGTTGGAACTATAGCGGTTATCTTGCTTTGCAACTACAGCAATGGAAATACACAAAAGATATATAAAACAAACAGTAATAAGAGTAATGAGCTCATGTAAACATTCATACTTCTCTAATATCACGGGACAACGCCAAAAGTATATCAGTACATCTTAGGATCGGCCGAGGTAAATGTCACGAAAATTTTATTTCCTGCTTGCGCTCCACTATCTCAGTCAATCCTTCCTCACATCTCCCACTTTCGTTCTTTGTCTTTTTTTCTTATTTCTTTCAAAGTATGTATCCTGTTTGTTTTGCTTTTGTTTTTGTTTTACTATATTTCTCTCCAGTTATATGTCAACCAGCTTCTCCCTCCATCCATTTACCATCTAGATATCTACATATCAATGTATCTGCCTATCTCTCTACCTAAGGCTCTCTCTCTCTCTCTCTCTCTCTCTCTCTCTCTCTCTCTCTCTCTCTCTCTCTCTCTCTCTCTCTCTCTCTCTCTCTCTCTTTCTCTCTCTTTCTTTCTCTCTCTCTCCCTCCCCCTCTCTCTCTCTCTCTCTTTATCTTTCTAACAATCTGCCAGTCAATTTTTCTGACTATGCACCCTTCTCTGTAGGTGGAGGCGCAATGGCCCAGTGGTTAGGGCAGTGGACTCGCGGTCAAAGGATCGTGGTTTCGATTCCCAGACCGGGCGTTGTGAGTGTTTATTGAGCGAAAACACCTAAAGCTCCACGAGGCTCCGGCAGGGGATGGTGGCGAACCCTGTTGTACTCTTCCACCACAACTTTCTCTCACTCTTACTTCCTGTTTCTGTTGTGCCTGTAATCCAAAGGGTCAGCCTTGTCACACTGTGTCACGCTGAATATCCCCGAGAACTACGTTAAGGGTACACGTTTCTGTGGAGTGCTCAGCCACTTGCACGTTAATTTCACTAGCAGGCTGTTCTGTTGATCGGATCAACTGGAACCCTCGACGTCGTAAGCGACGGAGTGCCAACAACAACCCTTCTCTGTATCCACTTTCTGTCTACGAGCACCGACATAGGTGAATGGATACGAAGTTCGCTTCACGGCCACTTGAGTCTATGTTCGATCTCATAGAGAGACAACTATGGCAGGAATTTCTTTTTCACTTTTCCAGCGGACCAATAGCGTGTGATTGGAATTTGGCAGAAGAAAGTTGCATCAAAAGTACAACTGAAAGTATAACAAATGTTGTTGCTGGATGTCACGCTTCGATTCTAAATAAAGAATACAACTGTACATTATATATATATATATATATATATATATATATATAATCTGTCTGCATCAATATCTAACGAATTGTCTATGTATGTATGTATACAGGTATGGTGATGCAAACAGGAAAATAGAACTCAAAATATGAGTATGTGGATATTTTTATTAATATTAAGACTTTATCCGACGCTACGCTGTCGGCAAAAATATTTGTTAATTATGCACGTACCTTCTTTAAATAGTAGACTGTTAGATAGTGAAAATCTCATTAGT
>NC_068986.1:64725623-64729720 GCF_001194135.2 Octopus bimaculoides | reverse complement strand
CCCACACACACACACACTCTCTCTCTCTCTTTCTCTCTCTCTCTCTTTCTCTCTCTCACACACACACACACATTGCATTTCTCTCACAACATTTTCTCCTCCCCTCATCTAAATACACGTGACGTATATTTTGATTTCTCCCCTTCCTTACCTCCTACTGAAAGATGTTGTGACAGATAAACAGACGGAGCTCCACTTTTTTTTATAACATAAGATTTAGCAAAAGCAACAGAGTGACTCGAGGACCGAGAGTTTCGTGCATCAGCACTTATAAAACTTTGCTAAGTACACACGCACGAAACTCTCGGCCCTTGACTCACTCTGATGTTTCTGTTAAATATTAATGTGTGTGTGCGCGCGCGGGTGTGTATGTCTCTATGGTGTGTGTATGTGTGTATGTGCGCACGCGCGTTTATGTGTGTGAGTGTGTGCCCACCCTATCATTTATTTATCTTTTCCACCAATATCCCCTACCACTATATATCTATTTTTCGGTCCAGCTTCCCAGCTAGTCACCTACCTCTTACCGCCACTCGTCTATTCATCTAAGAGTCTGTCTGCTGCATTATCAAAACTTTTTTGATATCGGATAAAATAATATGATGCAACGAGGCTTTACAAACAATTTTTAGTTTGAAAAAGAAAACTAATTAAATGTTGTTTGTTTTCTCTAATGGAAAACAACTTGAATTGGAATATTTATAAAGAAAATAGAAAAGGATACAAAAAATGAATTACAACAAATCTTGCCACCTATTAAATTTTCTCTGGTATAATATGATGACTGTGCAGATTAACGTTACTCTAGTAGTAGTAGTAGTAGTAGTAGTAGTAGTAGTAGTAGTAGTAGTAGTAGTAGTAGTAGTAGTAGTAGTAGTAGTGGTGGTGGTGGTAGTAGTAGTAGTAGTAGTAGTAGTAGTAGTAGTAGTAGTAGTAGTAGTAGTAGTAGCGCGCATATGCACAAATAGATATGTATACCAGTGGTTCTTAACCACTTTTGCTTATGGTCTCCTTTGATTTCTATTTCACTTAGGGCCATTCAATATCTAAAAACACTCATTATATTTTTATATCTAAACATTATTAGGAATTGTATTAAAAAATGTTTAAATATTTTGTATCTTGTAGAAATATAACCAGTTTATTGCTCATAAATTTTAGCAACAAAATCTTATATGGACCTCTGTTGAGAACCACTCATGTACGAGAACTCACACATATAAACGCGATATACATATATACACATACGTTGATACATACACATATGTATATCATTATTCAGTTTTATTTCAAATTTTTTTGCCAATAGAGAAAGAGCCGGTTTTTAACCTAGATCCAAGGTTCCGTCATTGGAATTTCAACATCAACGACAGGGTATTTTTGTTTTTATGTATGTATGTATGTATGTATGTATGTGTGCAGAGTTGTATGTTTTGTGTTATGTATGTATTCTCATGCATATCTAGACATACTCATATATATTTAAATGAAGTATGTATGTATGTATGTATGTATGTATGTATGTATGTATGCTAATGTAATTGACAGTTGGGTTAAGATTTGGTAAACGGAGACTGAAAGAAGCTCGTCGTATTGTGTGTGTATTAAATGTGTGTGTGTCTTTGTGTATTTGTTTATCCCCCAACACCGCTTGTCAACCGGTGTTAGTTTGTTTATGTCCCTTTAACAAGCAGTTCAGCAAAGAGAACGATAGAGTCAGTACCAAGCTTTTAAAAATAATAAGTACTGCGGCAGCTATGCTCGGGTGAAGCCTTCAAGGTGGTGTTCCGGCATGGCTTTAATCCAGATTGAAAACAGTAAAAGATACGTTCAGTTTGCATGATTATTCAAATCTTTGGTGTGCCAAGACAAAAAGAAATCACTGTTCCCGAGGAGCTTTTGTATATATTTGCCGCTAAAATTACCAACTATTTTAAAGCTTTTTCTGCCTCCAATCTCAGAATCAAAACAAAACTACCGGTATCATTACCAAAATCATTATCATCTACACCACTAAAACCATCACCACCACCACCACTTCAGTCACCACCGCTATTACCATCACTGTATTATCACCACCGCAAACACTCACATCGCAACTATTACCCCCCACCCCCACCCCCACCACGACCGCCATGACACTGCCTCCATCGTTATCACCATCATCATAAGTAGCAGCAGTAGTACCACTAACATCATCATATGTGCTTAGGTTTGCCTCTCCCATTCACACACCATCTTCTTTCGTTCGGTTTTGTTCCATATTCCTCACATCCCACTGCATATCCCTCGTGTCGCCTTTTTTCCATCCAGTCATTTATTACCTCCGCCTTAGCGAAGGCAGAGGTATTGTTTTCGGTCATGTTTGTTTGTTTGTTTGTCTGTGGATAAGATATCTCAAGAACCGCTGGATGGATTCGGATGAAACTTTCAGAGATGTTTGGCACGAACTGATTAGATTTTGGGATCGATCCGGCAACGTACAAGGATTCTGGATTATTTGTTATATTTACCTAACTTTACATGATTACAATTTTACGTTAACTTTCAAGTCTTTTTCTATCATCTCCCTTTGAACTGTAACTATTTTGAATGGTTAATTTGTTAACTTTGGCTTGTATTAGATAAGGATAAACTATTCATTACTGTTACTAAATTTTCTACAGCCACCTTCACATTCCATGACTACCATTAGGATCGACCAGGTACCGGAGAAGGATTCTGGATTTTTTTTCCGTTTTTTTTTTTTACTTAATTTGTAAGAGTAGCCGGGTTCATTTTTAGTATTCTCGTCTGCGAGAACAGTCGAGTTTATTTCAGATATTTTCATTTTAAAAATGATCTCTGGCTAATCGTTGAGAGGACGTTGGTGTTGCCTTGGCAGACGTTTGCGCTCTGAGTGCTCTTGTCTTGTTCGTATTGATCCTCTTCTCTCCATCTTTTTAACACAATCTAGCCTTACTCAAAATTCAGTGTGTTCCTGGATATGTAGCTGTTCGTATTTGTATTTGTATGGAAGTGTGTGTGTGAGTATATATCTGTCTGTTCATGTTTTCAAGATGGCCTCTATCAGACAAACCATTCATTACCGCCATCTTCTGTATTCTGACTGTATTCTTTTATAGCTGGAAGGGGTTTAGGTACTCATTGCCTCACTTGTACTCGCTGACATTTCTTTCACACACATCCCAGTAATCCGCTTGCAATTGACACAGATTTCTAGCGCAACAACATCAAACACATATGTGCACCCAGGTTAGTAACATATACAAATTGTACGCACAAACACATACATACGCTCGCATACATATGCATCCAGATATTCATCTACTACTACTACTACTACTACTACTACTACTACTACTACTACTACTACTACTACTACTACTGATAATAATAATAATAATAATAATAATAATAATAATAATAATAACAACAACAACAACAATAATAATCAAGGGGAAGAGGAGGTGGAGGAGTAGTTCTAGTATTTGCCTCAGGGATGCTATACGAAAGGAACATTGCAAACAGAGTTACTTTTAATATAGGGTGGGGAAAGGGTTACATAAATCGGATGAGGTAGAAATGGAAAAAAAGAGAAAAAGAAGGTAAAAGAAAAACACGAAATAAAAAGTAGTAGTAGTAGTAGTAGTAGTAGTAGTAGTAGTAGTAGTAGTAGTAGTAGTAGTAGTAGAAGAAGAGTCTAAGTATGACTTGGATTGATTATCAAAAGGCTTTTGATAGTATTCCTAACACATGGATCCTAGAAACACTAGCCATGAACAAGGTAGCACCAATAATCATAAAATATATAACACATTCCATGAATAAATGGCAGGCAGTGCTACAGCTCCAGAGAAAAGAGGGACTTATAAAGACCAAAGTCATCCCTATTAGAAGAGGAATATTCCAGGGAGACACGCTCTCTCCACTCCTTTCCTGCTTGGCACTGACATCTTTATTTGACATGATAAACAGAATACAACTGTTACGACAAAACAATCAACCATCTCTTGTATATGGATGATCTAAAACTGTATGCTACAAATGATAGATCTGGAAAATTACTACAAATAGTATATGGATAGACCAAAGAA
>NC_068986.1:64717011-64725613 GCF_001194135.2 Octopus bimaculoides | reverse complement strand
AAATTACTACAAATAGTATATGGATAGACCAAAGAAATAAATATGAAATTTGGCTTAGAAAAATGTGCCAAAGCAACCTTGAAAAGAGGAAAACTAGTTAAGATTAACAACATCACACTCGATAAAGCAAATGGACCAAAGCTAGACATACAAATACTTAGGAACCAATGAACTATATACGATACAACACACACACATGTAAGAGAGGATAAGAAAGGAATACTATAGACGAGTTAGATTAATACCGAAAACAGAGTTCAATGCGAAAAACAAGATAAGAGGTATCTATACTTTAGCCATCCCAGTTATAAGCTACTACTACAATATTCTTAACTGGACTCTAAATGAACTAATCAAAATAGACAGGAAAACAAGAATAATAATGACTGTATTTGGGATGCACCACCCAAAATCTGACATAGAAAGGTTATATATACAACGTATCGAAGATGGTAATTACAGCTAGAAAACTATTACAAAATAACACGTATGACATGGAATTAAAAAAATCAGAAATTCAAAGATTCAACTATGTGGACATTAGTATATATATATATATGTAATTATTTTTTCTATCAGGTGAATTGGTTCTTTTCGAGGCCAAGGTCAGCGCTCTGCTGACATCAAAGGTGTGAGGCCTCTTTTGTCTCCTTATCGCGCAGGAATGCTCATTGCTGATCTCTTCACCATCTGCCGAATCTATTTAAAGACCTGTGGAATTTAATCTATTCACCAAGCTATCACTCTTGGCCCTACTATTCACTTAAGCCCTCACATATTTATAATTATCTTAAGTACGAGACAAAAGTTGAAACTAAACAACATTTAATAATACCTTTTAATAATAAATGAAAATAATATGAAGGCAGACAATTTCACAACGTTAAAAGGAGAACGAAATCAATGTTTATGAAGTCTGACAATTTCACAACGTTAAAAGGATGTTAAAAGTGATGATAATTATAATGAAAGGAAGCAGTTGGAATATTTCTATGTTCTGATTGTTGATACATCTAGTGATAGTGTCACAATAAAAACACTGGTAATTGCACAACCTGATAATCGCTACCTCATATGAGTGACAATAAAAAACAAAATATTGTGAATAACGGTGGTAATGAAACTGAAGCGCTTGATGGTGACAGTGTTGCACTCGGCTGGCTCAAAAATACTGGTCCAACTCCAGCCTGCCATTCTCCAGCAAGGAACCAGCACACACAGCGTAGATGATACAAACAAATCAATGCTGTGGTCATAGAGTGTTACTACATGAGCAACCCCGCAGACGAAAATGGTGTTCATCTTAGGGGATATTGACAGCGTATGTATGATCAATGGAGAGAAAGAGGATTGTTTCAACTCACGGAACAGAGGTTATGTCATCAAGCTAGAGCAATAAGAAAAAATCGCTGGTTTACAGCAGTAGAGCTCGAAGCTATCAAAAGACGGGTATTGGAAAACAGCAGCAGAAGAAACGATGAAAATGAAGTTGCTACTGATAAAAGTAATCTCATAGCAGAAAACAGAGGTGAAATCTCTAATAAACCACAGGAAAGGAACAGTGATAGCTTGCTCGATGAGAGACATATACATGGTTCGGAAGAAGACAATAAAACTAATGGTGACATGACAGATGGGTAAAAGGCAATCTATGACAGAATAAAGGCAAGGCTACAAGAGAACGATAGCTACATTATTTGCAACCTTAAAAAGGTTGATCAGTGGAAATTGAACCAAGAAGGAAAAAGTGTGACTGAAATTCTGAAATACATCAGAACAAAATATATCACAGAAACAAACAATTTGATCAAGGCAGCAAGCACTGTTGTAGCAGAAAATGTGGGTGTTGATGTCAAGAAAAAGGAATATAATGGGAGAGACAAAAGAAAAGATCCATGGTGGTAAAGAAGAATACAGGCAGGGTTAGATATGCTCTCGAAAGACATTTCTGTGTTAGCTCGAAAAGAGAAGGGGGAGCTTAGAAGTGAACAAAAATACAAGGCACTGAACAGGAAGTGATATTGAAAGAAAGGGCCTGAAAGTGGTAATGGAGGAACTGAAACAGCGCCTCGTTGCAAAGAAAGCAAAGATGGTATGATAAAACCAAAGAATGAAGGGATACCAGCAGAATAGGTTATTCAGAGTAGATCAGAAGAGATTCTACAAAGAAATAAATGGAAAGTGTACAGATGAAATGTTGATATCAGATAACATTGAAATTCAAAGATTTTGGAATGACATCTGGAACAAATACAAGGAGCACAAGAAGGATACTGAATGGTTGCAAGAACTGAAACAAACAGTAGTCTGTGCAAAACAGGCAGAACTAGTCATTTCAGCTAGGGAAGTGAAGGAAATCAGCAAAAAAAAAAATGAGCAACTGGAAGGCCTCGGGATTAGATGAAGCTAAAGGTTACTGGATCAAAAGAGTTAGTGTATGTCATGCACGAATAGCTGCACAATTCAACACCTTGTTCAGTTCCGACCAAGTTACACCATAATGGTTGACAATGTGTTGGACAGAGCTGTGCTTGAAAAACATCGAAAAAGCCAATACGGTAGACAATTACAGGCCGATATCTTGCTTGCCATTTATGTGGAAATTATTTACTGGAATAATCGTAGAGTCAATGTACGGACATCTGGATAAAAATGGAGTCCTGCTAGATGAGCAGAAGGGTTGCAAGAGTAAGTGCAGAGGTACCAAGGATCAACGCATGACAAACAAAACTGTATTTAGAGAATGAAAGAGAATTATCGTAAGGCGTACGACAGGATCCCACATTATTGGATTATGGAATGTATGAACCTATATGGTACTGCATCGAATGTTGAGCGATTGCTCGGAAAAAGTATGGCGGAGTGGAGGACGAAACTGACAGCATATGGAAGAAATTTAGGGACAGTAGAAATCAGGAGAGACATCTTTCAAAGAGACTGCCTATCCCGACTGATCTTTGTTCTGTGAATGATACCATTCACACTGATTCTGAGGAAAGCAAAGGCTGGGTATGTTTTCAAAAGCTGCCAACAAAAAATCAACCACTTGTTATTCATGGTTGACCTCAAATTTTATGATAAAGATGAATCCCAAGTCAGTTCCCTCGTTGATACGTTACTGATATTAGAATGGAGCTCAGACTGAAAAAGTGTGGTGTGTTAGTCATGAAGAAAGTCAAAATCAAATGTATGGACGGGCTAGCGATACCGTTGAGGGAGATTATGAAACAGATAGAAAATATGAGTTATAAGTACTTTGGGACAGTGGAAATGGATAATTTGATGGAGAAAGAAAAGACAGGAAACTTTAAGGTGGAGTACTTGCGCAGACTGAAACTGATGCTTAAGTCGAAATTAAACGGACGGAATAAGATTGAAGCTATCAACACTTGGGCGGTTTCACTTCTTGAATATGGAGCAGGGGTAATCGCATGGACAGTAGACGAACTAAACAGCTTAGACAGAAAGACAAGGAAGTTGATGACTAGATATGAGATGCTCCACCCCAAAAGTTACATATACCAAGAAAAAGAGTGGGAAGAGGACTGATTGGATGCAAACACAGCATTAGAGCAGAAGAAAACAATATAACATGGTATGTAGAAAATGCCACCCGCTATTATTGGAATTAAGACGGTCAGGCTTGTGTAGGATGGAAGATTGCAAAGATAAAATACTGTACAAGCACTTGAGAATGAATGAATTTGAAAATAGGTCGATAAAGAAAAGAATGCCTGGACAATTTCATAGGGATGTTCAAGATAAGGCACACATAGAAAAAAGGTGGCTATGGATGACTGAAAGTGATTTAAGAACCAATTACATCAAATACAGAATAGACTACACATCAGAATGTGATAAGTGCAGAATATGTGGACAAAATGGTGAAACCGTATGGCATATTACCAGTCAATGTACGCCACTAGCCCAGAAAGAATATAAAAAACGTCATGACAATATAGAAAGGATTGTTTATTAGACACTTTGCAACAAGTATGGACTTGACAGAGCAAAAAGTCGTACGAACATAAACCCGAAGGCATATCGAAAATGATTATGCAAAGATCCTATGGGATTTTATGATTCAGTGCGACTATGAGAATAGGAAACAAGACATACTGTTAATTGAGAAAGAAAGCAAACGATGCTGGATCATAGTTATAGCATGCCCAGATGACAACAAGGTATGCGATAGGGAAGAAAGAAAAGTTGATAGATATGACAGGTTAGCTTGGGATGTTAAGCAGTTGTAATCGATGAAAAAGGTGGTAGTAGTATCAATAATTGTCGGAGGCTTAGGAACAGTGAGTAAAAATCTTGAAAATTAAATGGAACAAATAGGAGCTACAATAAGGATGGAGCACTTGCTGAAAACAGCACTGCTTGGAACCACTGGAATACTCCAGATGGTGCTTGAAACATAAGGGGTGTTACCTTAGTTAACTGGTAGTGAACAGCTGGCCCCGTATTACATCTTCGAACAGCGTTAGACCCTGTTCGAAGACAATAAATAATAATAATAATAATAATAATAATAATAATAATAATAATAATAATAATAATAATAATAATAGTTTCGAACATTAATAATTGCCTCTAACAAATTCACAAGGTCTCAAATATTTTGTGGGAGGAAGGATCGGATAAATGGGCCTCAGTATTACTTGATGTTCATGATAGAAACGTTTTGATCGTGGGAGCTCGATCTACTTGAAATAACAGTAGTCCACAAATCACCCTCAAATCCCATCCTACAGCGGATGGAAATTGAGTGATGTGATCCAGAACTAGATACATTATATCTGAAGGAACAGCTGGGAGAGTCACATCCAGGATACTTTTAATCAAGAATTGCAATAACATTGACCGAAATATAACTGAATGCAATGCATTTGTCTTTGATCCGTTGGAATACAGATTTCAAGTTTCCAAAATGCTCTAGCTTAGAAGACTATTGCCAATTTCTGTTCTTTAGTTTCCAGATATATTGAGATAGGAAGGTTGAAATAATTATACGTTGTCGTCATTGTTTATCCCAGTTTAGCCCTATTAAGCCCTGATCAAGGAGTCATATCATAGAAGCATTCCAGCAGTGACCATGCTGCCTAGGTGTATATCAAAGACTACTACATTGTCCAATGTATCCATTACTTAAAACGGCAGGATAGGACGTGAGGAAGATTCGACTGCTATTCTGTTCACTTCGATTGAACTTCGAGGTTCGGCATAACAGCGCTCGCTAGAACTATATAATTCTTTTAGGTACCATCAACAGATGTTATCTCTTTTCTCTCTGTACAAACGCGTTTGTGGCACATTTGTATTTGCAATGAAACACTTATGACATAGAATTAAAAATATACCAAATTTTGCCGGTATTTTGTTTATACATACACACATATATGTATGCGACAGGATTCTTTCAGTTTCCGTCTTACAAATGCAATCACAAGCTTTTGGACGGCTTGGAGGTATAGTAGAAGGCATCTGCCCAAGGTGCCACGCATTGGGACTATACATTTATATATATATATGAATCTAATTTGATAGAGGTTAATGATTTGATATTGATATATGTGTCTGTGCGTGTATGTGTGTTTGTATGTATATATATATATATATATATATATATATATATATATATATATATATATATATATATATATACATATGCGTATGTATGGGTGTATATGTGTGTATGAATGTGTGTGTGTTCGTATATGTATGTATGTGTATGTATGTGTGTATATGTATATGTGTGTGTATGTCTATGAGTTTGGGTGTATGTATGTGTGCGTGTGTGTGTGTGTGTGTGTAGATCATATTTGTATCGACAAATATATTATATAAAATAGAATTTAGAAATGTTAACTTATATTAATCTACTACATTTAAAGTAATGAATATAATTAGTAAAGAAAAATTTGTTTATTGAACATAATAACATCATGCATATTTTTGTTTGTATATTATTGCTAAGCGTAATAATTTAAATTAGTCGTTTTGTTTGAGGTTAATTCTATCTACACGCAAATTTTATTTAGCGCTCCTAAAAGCGAAAATGCTCTTAACGGTAAAAAGAGATTTGCGTAATTTATATTTGCCTATATGACAATTTCAAATGTTGTAATTAGGAACTTTCTCTTAGATTCCCCGATGAAGCTGTTTTTACTAAATAGATTATATTGATTAATCATTTAATTATTTAATTATATAATTATAAATGGATATGCTCTTGGTAAATCACCTGAAAGATATGTTGAATATTTTATTTATTCATTAATGTCTTTATTTCATGGATTTTATAGATATAAAAATAAATAAATAAATAATTAATATACCATTTTCCATTGTTAACTTTGTTTTATATTCTCTGGACTTATATACATCATGTGTTAAGACAAAACTAATTGTTGGAAATAGTATATGTTCTTCGATCCTCTTCTAAGACTTATTTTATATCTAGCTGGACTTTGATAATTATATATATACTATTATATATGTATGTATATATATACATATATGTATGTATGTATGTATATATATATATATATATATATATATATATATATATATATGTGTGTGTGTGTGTGTGTGTGTGTGTGTGTGTGTGTGTGTACGTGTACGTGCACACCTATATGTGCGTGTACGTGCATACATACACACACATATGTATGTCTGTCTGTCTGTATGTATGTATGTACGAGAGGGTGCTGAAAAGTTCCTGGCTTTAGGTAAAAGAAAATCCTGGAAGGTCAGTTAATTATGATCTTCTTCAACATATTCTCCTCTCAGATTCACATACTTATTGCAGCGGTCCTCCAGTTTTCTAAGCCCTGTAAAAGAACTCAGAAAGTTGGGCCTCCAGCCAGGCCTTTCACGACACTCTTCAGGCCAGAAACTTTTCAGCGCCCCCTCGCATGTATGTATACACACATACACACATTCGCGCGTGCGCGCGCACACACACACACACACACACACACACAGGGTGCCTAAAATTATGCATACATACTTGAAGAGCAGATGACTAATTTTCATTTATTTTCAGATTTAACTCACTATAACTAATGACGTGAGCCAGACCAACCTTTGAGCAAATGTGCTACTGGAAGTTTGAAAACATAGTTGAAGTGCAAAGACAGTTTACAGGGAAGTTTCAAAAAGATCAACCTACGCAACTTACCATCACTCAAATTAGAGATAAGTTTGAAGCAGATGCAACTATTTGGAATGCCCTCAAGGAACGTTCAAGAAGACCGTAGGCATCGACGAGCTACACAAAACTAGAAAAGTTACTAGAGTTTAAGAAAATCTGTGCAGGAACGTGTCGGGAAATAGAAATTTCAGAATCAAGCATCCATCGCATTTTAAGCATCGTCATTGGAAAAGTTACACTCCAAGAATAGTTCATGCTCTCAGTTAAGTTGATTTGGGCCGAAAGATGGTGTTTTGTGAGTGGTGTTTGCAATATGTGCAGAAGGTGTATTCTTTCCAAGAAGATTATTTGGAGTGACGAGGCTACATTTGAATTAAGTGGCTCAAATTGCGACCACAATTGTACCTACTGGGGACCTGGGAAACTACTTATTACAGAGGGACATCGTGTTCCTTTACCAGGTGTTACAATTTAGTGCAGCTTATAATCAAAAAAGGTTAAGTGGACCATTCTTCTTTGACGGCATTATAAGAGGTCCCATTTATTTGAGCTTGCTTCCACAATCTGTCAAGAGGATTTTGACGATGTGGAGTTTATTTTTAGCATGATGGGGACCTTCCAGACTGGCATAGTAATGTAAGAGCCTACGTTGGGAAGGTTTATGGGGATATGTAAAAATTAAATTTTACGTTGCAAAACCAAGAATTGAGGGCAGCCATTGAACGATAATTTGCACAAATACCGAACAAAATTGTTGTTTGTGTTTGCGATTCTCTTGCTTCACATCAGCAGTGGTATAGAATGGTCATCGGTTTGAAAACTGGCGTGCATAGAAAAAATTAAGTTCTATCTGTAGATTCTATTAAAGTTCGAAAATGAAATGCATTTTAAAAACTGACTTTCGATTTTACCATCTCACACTGTGTATACATCTTTTAGAACTGTGTGTGTGTGTGTGTGTAAAGCGCATTGAATAAACCAGATGGAGATGTCTTCCTGAGGTTAAAATTGCAGTATCGTCGTCTCTTAGAGAACACCTCCTTTAAAGTGGGGATAAAACCTACCTTTCGGTACGTATACTGCTTCTATCTCGAACTGAGATTTCTTAACGGAATAGCCTCCTAGTTACAAAAATTAGTGAGTTATGACACTATATTTTCTATATATTGCAAGCGAGGTTAAACTACTGCCATGCTCGACAAACGAGTGCCCATCACCGAAGAGATAAAAAAAGACTGAAAACACGAAGTCTGGTGGTCTCAAAGCTAGGATGGCAGGAGTTATCACCCGCTATTGATAAATACCGAGTTCGAAAAGCGCACTGAATAAACCAACTGAAGAAGATGTCTTCTTGAGATTAAAATTGC
Organism: Octopus bimaculoides; assembly: GCF_001194135.2. Lineage (NCBI taxonomy): Eukaryota > Metazoa > Mollusca > Cephalopoda > Octopoda > Octopodidae > Octopus > Octopus bimaculoides. Next base: position 64,717,087 of record NC_068986.1, on the reverse strand, counting down.
AGTACCGACGTCTCTTAGAGAAAACCCATATACATATATACATACATATATATATATATATATATATATATATATA
>NC_068986.1:64715427-64716618 GCF_001194135.2 Octopus bimaculoides | reverse complement strand
ACACACACACACACACACACACACACACACACACAAACACACACACACACACACACATACTGACACACACACACACACGCACACACATGATGCCTGCTTCTGAGCACTTCTTTAATTATCGAGTAGATGATATCGCAACCATTTCTATACCTTGCAATAACAATTCCCTTCCAACGCTGCCAAGTTGCGTTGATACTAGACATATACCTAAGCCTGTGTCTCTCACATATGCATGTGTGTTTGCGTGTGTACGTGCGTGAGCGTGCTCGTGTATGTGTGTGTCGAGGAAAATAAACACACACTCATGAAAATGTGTCAGAATGCATAGTTGCTGTCTTTATTCATCCAGTTAAGTCAACACCACGCTCTAAAGAGAAGACAATCTAGCAAATTAACACAACTCATCCCTATATTCAATGTGAAACTACCAAACTGGAAACTAAACTTGATTAAATAACAAATAGTGATTCATAAGGAAACGCTATGAATCATGAGTTGTTACCATTATTCAGTAATAGACATTATTGTCGCCATCGTTGTTGCTGTAAGCGGTGTCGACGGTGGTGGTCGCAGCGGTGTCGGTTGCAGTGGCGGTGGGAGCCGCGGCGGCGTTGATGCAGAAGAGAAGGGGGAGGCAGTGCTAGCGTTGTTGTTGTTATTGTTTAGACTTTGGTGAACGTTAATTAAGCCAACCCATTTCAGATGTAACTGACCGACATTTTATGCATATCCGTAATTGCATCATTCAATATATCTCTCCTTGTAGGGGGCAACATTTAGAGGCTTTCTGGCGAGTATAAGCGACCTTGTATAAACTTCTCTATCGTTCCTGCTAGAGCTTTGGTTCAGTACCCGAATAGATACAGTAATGTTATTCCTACTTGCACACATTCACATACGCGCGCGCGCACACACATATATGTATACGCATACATACACATATACAAACATACATACATACATACATACATACATACATACATATATTGAATAAAGTCGAACATAAACCTAAGCGGTGCAATCTTAGATCACTATTTGCTTATTAAGAGTGAAAAACGGTACAACAGGTAGTCACAGGTAGACTTTACGAGAAGGATGAGGTTCAAATATATCACATAGAGGAAGTAAGGCATATTTATCACAAGTTCTCGTGGTACATGTATGTGGCATATATATATATATATATATATA
>NC_068986.1:64714065-64715289 GCF_001194135.2 Octopus bimaculoides | reverse complement strand
AGAGAGAGAGAGAGAGAGAGAGAGAGAGAGAGACAGACAGACAGACAGACAGACAGACAGATAGATAGATAGATAGATAGATAGATAGATAGATAGATAAAGTGATTGTATGGTGGCACTAAAATGGAAACCTGAGGGGGAAAAGAAGCTGGGCGTCCTAAAGCCATATGGCGAAGGACCGTTGACAAGGAGAGGAGACAAAAGGGCGGAGAAGCTGGAATTAGACCATACCAGTTTCTCCCCATATTCATTAATTAGTTCTCTCCGACAATAAGGCTGCAACACGATCTCTCAAACCAGCTCTGTTTTCTGCCACTGCTCTGGTCTCATTCCAGCCTCACCACACTTCTAGTCTCCTTTCTTTGTCAATGGTCCTTTGTTGTCCAAGAGTGCCCAGCTGTTGCTTTCCCTTCAGACTGCAACTTTAGGGTCACCATGCAATAGCTTTCACGATCATGTCTGAGGACTTGTCCGATCCAGTTCCAGTCTCTGCTTCTTATTTCGTTACCTCTCCTGTTGATGTCAGTTGAGGTCTCGATTGTGTCATTTTGGATTCTTTGCAGCCACTTGATGTCGAGTATTCTTCTTAAGTATGTGAATTGGAATTTTCCATTGTTTTTTGCTCCATTTTTGTCACTTCCAGTTTTTGCATCCGAAGAGTAATACTTGTTGGACAAATATCTTGAACAGCTTTAGCTTTCTTTTTGCGGCTTATTGTATGGCATTCCTGACAAGCTTATGAGGATAGTGCAGGTTATGTACGACAGCGAATGCACCGTAATGGACAACGAGGACAAGACAAGGTGGTTTAAGATTACAACTTGAGTCATGCAGGGACGTGTTATGTAAGGCTTCCTGTTTCTCATGGCGATCGACTGGGTCATACGAAGACCAGCAGAAAGCCATAGGAATGGCATTAGATGGAACCTTGCGAGCACGCTCGAAGATCTCGACTTTCCAGACGAGGTAGTGTTGCTAACACTCATTTACGAACACATCTAGAGCAAGACACACAGAATGGCAGAGAGCGCTTACAGAATTGGTCTTAAACTCAGGCTACAAGTTCGTATGAGAATCAGTGACAAAGTGGATGAAGGCACCGAAGAATTCGTTTACCTCAACAGTCAAGAAAGAAAGAAGGCAAACGAAGAATATAAATAACAGAATATCCAAAGCCCGGAGAGCATTCTACAAGCACACAAAGGTATAGGCCGCATATATATA
>NC_068986.1:64712013-64713320 GCF_001194135.2 Octopus bimaculoides | reverse complement strand
TCGTCGTTTTGAGACCGCGACCGGATCAATGACAAAATTCCGTGCAGAACGGAATTTTGTCAGTGATCAGGTCGTGGTCTCGAAGCGACGAAAATATTTTGGGAAATTAAATTTAAATGTTGAAGTGAATCTAACGTTTTTTGTGCGTTTTTAAATGGCTTATAAACACCTTCCACGCTGCAATTTCTTTTGTTTCAGCACACGATCTCAGATCAGGTCACTTGCTATGCAAGTACATCTCCGTAATACATATATATATATATATATATATATAGTTAACACAAATTTGATTGTAACAGTTCAGTTCTGTTTCGCCTTCGCCCTTGACAATCTCATCATTTACCACAATAAGCTTGTGAAGGGCGAAACAGAAGTGTAATTTCTATCAAATGTACATTAACTAGTGCTATGAAATTTACATTAACAATGTAATTACTACCATCTTCTACGTGATGAGTTCTGTATCAAGACTTGGAGTTATTTTTGTCTTCAACAAGAAGCTAACATATGTGTGTGCGCGTGTGTGTATGTCTATACACACACACAGACACTCAGACATACACACACACATATATGTATGTATGTAAAAACATGCACGCATGATACATTAATATATACATGCATACGTACATTAATATATATATATGCATACGTACATACACACATACATACATATATACATACATATGTATATATATATACATACATACATGTATACATTTTTATTTTATTTCCGTTCTGTGCTGTATTGCACCCCAAGCCGTACTTGGGCGGTTCCAGTAGCATGTCAGGTTTTTTTGTATTTTGCATTTATTTATTTATTTACTTCTCTTTTTTATTTATTCATTTATATATTATTATTATTATTATTATCATTATTATTATTATTATTATTATTATTATTATTATTATTATTATTATTATTATTATTGCTTCTGTAAAACTAGATATTTAGTCGCTCAATTAACGCTTCTCCATTTCTGCAATAAGCGATGCAGCAAACTGTCTTGTATCTTCTCGCCACGCCGCTAAGTAGCCGATTTCGAACATGGAAAGAGAGAACGAGAATAGGTGACTCGATCCAGTGCTTAATCGCGATATTTTATTTATCGACCGCGAAATGATGTAAAGCAAAGAAGGGTTTCTGTCAAGCTAGTATCTATTCACACTGAATCCTCTGCCGTTTGGAAAAATAAAAACCTGTGCTGTTATTGCTTCTTACAGTAATGTTAATTTGTTCATTCAAAAACTGTAGGTCACATTTCAAACATCCCAAAGCACTCTGCTTAACCCTTCTGTATGCATAT
>NC_068986.1:64708191-64711639 GCF_001194135.2 Octopus bimaculoides | reverse complement strand
ATATATAGGCGCAGGAGTGGCTGTGTGGAAAGTAGATTGCTTACCAACCACATGGTACGGGGTTCAGTCCCACTGCGTGGCACCTTGGGCAAGCCTTGTGAGTGGATTTGGTAGACGGAAACTGAAAGAAGCCCGTCGTATATATGTATATATATATATATGTGTGTGTGTGTGTGTATGTGCGTGTTTGTGTGTCTGTCTTTGTCTCCTCTCCAACATCGCTTGACAACCGATGCTGGTGTGTTTACGTCCCTGTAACTTAGCGGTTCGGCAAAAGAGACCGATAGAATAAGTACTAGGCTTCCAAAGAATAAGTCCTGGGGTCGATTTGCTCGACTAAAGGCGGTGCTCCAGCATAGCCGCAGTCAAATGACTGAAACAAGTAAAAGAGTAAAAGAGTAAATATATATATATATATATATATATATATATATATACCCATGCATATGCCCATGTATATTACATATATGCAAGAATACGTATATCAGTGTGTATGTGTGCTTGTACATGCGTACGAGTGCGTGTGTGTGTATGTATGTGTGTGTTTGTGCTGAGTTTAGAAATATTTACCTTGTGAAAAGTATATAAAATTTGAAATTATTGAGATTTGTCTCTTATTCTTCGTCCAGAGAGACAAACCTGTAGGGTAACCACAATCAACTTCTTCATTTATCACAGCAAATGCAAAAGAAATAACTAAAACTGAAGAAACACTAGAATTTGAACCTACATCTCGCTGGAACCCGCCATACATTGGCCCATTATGCATTGTACACTTCCGTAGTTAATGTATATCTGGCCTGCGAATACTAGTCGGCTGTTGTCACAAAGATGATCAGACATCCGGAAGTGAGACGATAGATGTCGTTACACAGGTTTAATCTGTCAGGTTGACCCATAACAGCGGCTGCACGCGCAAACAGCCAGGCCGATGACACCACCATCTATCTGAGCGACAACGACGATCGGGACGTCGATGACATCGAAAATAACATCGACGGTGACATCGACAGCGACATCGGTCGTACAAGTGACAGCAGCGATGGCGATGCAAAAAGATTCGGGAAATGGTGTTATGTTCAATCAAGATGTCGGTGCGCACTGAAATACACAATCAGTCTGTAGAGCTGGCTGGTGTTTAGATCCTGTTCCGAGCTGCCAACAAGGAGAGAAACCACTAGGTAGTGATGGGCATGCTTTTAAGAACTAGCAGTCAGGAAAGCACTGATGCCAGAACCGAAAGTGCGATCGGATTTATGGTGGGAGAGCACAAACATTTCTTTGTACTCTCCTCTTCACATAACCCAATAGAAAAGTTACTTCTATGTCTCTTTAAATTATGAAATTATTCCAGATACGAAAGATTGATAATATAACAGACTTTGTTAAAACACCTTCTCACGTTGTTCTCTCTCTCACTGCTTCTCTCTCTCTCACTCCTTCCCTCTCTCACTCCTTTTCTATCTCACTCTTCTCTCTCACTCCTTTCTCTCACTCCTCTCTCACTCACCTCTCTCTCACTCCCCTTTCTCTCTCACTCCCCTCCCTTACTCCTCTCTCTCTCACTCTTCTCTCTCTCACTCCTCTCTCTCTCACTCCTCTCTCTCTCACTCCTTTCTCTCTAACTCCCTTCTTTGTATTTATAGTTAGAAATTTAATAAATACAAAGAAAAGGATTTCCCATAGGCATGTATTTTGCCCTTTCTGCATCTTAAACGTTTCTTCTTGCTCTTTTCGTCTTTCGCTTTCCCTCTCTTGTCTCCGTTATCCTAATATTTCTCACACGCTTTCTCACTCTGCTCTGAACTTTAAGCCTCTTTTCGCAAACCATTATACGTACAACGTACTACGATTCAGTAGAAAAATGTCTTTTTTGATTCTTTTTTTAAGTGATCACATGAAGTAACATTGTTGCACGTTATGTCAACAGGTTTTCAGTGAATATCATTTATCATGTAAAACAAGGTAGTTGTATCAATGTCATTGTGTAAGGGCGAGGTCGACTAAACGTGACAAAACGTGGAAAAGAAGAGAGGTTCTCCTGTATCGCAGCTTCGCCGCAACCACCACCAACACCATTTCGAGCAGACTCTTTCAGCATTCCTAGCTTTCGCTTCGCTTTAACTTGTCGACTGACAACAGATATTGTTTGATTAATATATCTTCCTTTATCTTACGTGCTTTATCACTATTTGTTATGGTGGGAACATCAGTATAACATGCGAAATGCGGAGACATGAAGGCTAGCTCAAATACGATACGGATAATGTTGCCTTCAGCTTGGTCTTCACACACTCGTTAAGAAGTTGATTCATAAAGAAAACAAGACAAAAATGTTGAAAGATTTCCATATTTAAAATCAATAAATCAATTCGAACTGAAGGAAAATTAGATATTCCACAGGTACATAGTTTTCTATGGACCCTCTTTATAAGCTGTGTGAACAAAATTGTGAAGATAAGCTAATACCTTACATGTTCGTGTGGCTTAAGTTCAACGAAACAGAGATGGAGTTTGTATATGGTCGTTCAATATGCTAGAAATAACATCCAATGTTTATACAGAAAGTAACATTGGGTAATGTGGTCTTAGATACGTTAAACCTAAAAATACAATGTGATGATCATAGCTGGAATTCATTTCATGATGGGTCTGCTCTAGATTTCATGATAGGTTTGCTCAACGCCAGAAAGGCAACAGCAGAAATATGAGAGCGTCGAACAAAATACCTTTCACCAGTTCGTTCTCTCCTCATATACTATGAGTACTAATCTCATACAGAACTATATCATGGTTCATCCTTTCGAGGAGGGAGTCAATAAAATAAGAGCAAATCATGTAATGAGTGCGACTCAGATGACACTTCCTTTCTTCTCCTCTAGAAATATTTGGTCTTGTAGCAATGGAAGAAATCGATACTAACGATGGTATGAATATTACTACTAATTTAATTGATAATCATCGATGCCATTATAAGATGATATCCATTATAGTATATCATTGTTGTAGAGGTGTCCTTCTTAAGTATATCAAATATCTAATCAACAACACGGATCCATACAGGGCTGTCTATCCACACGGTATCCATGTTATACACCCAGACTACGGGAAATATTCTTTTCAACTCTAGGCACAAGGCCCAAAATTTTGGGGAGTGGGGGGGGCAGTCGATTAGATTGACCCCAGTACGCAACTGGTACTTAATTTATCGACCTCAGGAGGATGAAAGAGAAAGTCGACCTCGGCGGAATTTGAACTCAGAACGTAAAGACAGACGAAATACCACCCAGCGTGCTAACACACACACACACACACACACATATATATATAATAATAATAATAATAATAATAATAATAATAATAATAATACAAATGATATATAAGCATATGCATGTATACATACATATATGTACATACCTACATCTACATGTGTATATAGATGCATATT
>NC_068986.1:64707353-64708072 GCF_001194135.2 Octopus bimaculoides | reverse complement strand
CTTATGGAATCATTCCTTCATCAGCTGCCTCTATTCTAAACTAGGCGTTTCGAAGATAAGACAGGACGCACTCTTAGAACAGTTTCTTCCTGAGTAGTGGATCAACCCACTAAACAGAGGATTCCAAGGTGGCAAACACAAACCAAGACAGGAAAAATTGGACAGTGAAAACAACATTAAAAAGCCGTAGGGCCAAACACGATGGGATATTGAACGCTAGTGATATGACGAAGCTGGACGGAGAAATAGTAGGTTCGTCATCGCCTTTATTATGGCTGAAGTGAGAAAGAGATAAGTGACCACAAGTCACATGTGAGCAGAGAGGAGTGGTAGAGGGAGGAAGTGGAACAAAGGTGGGCGACGAGAGACAGGGTGGAAGATATATATATATATATAGCGCAGAAGGGGAGAAGCAAGAACAACAGAAGGAAGCAGAGCGGGAGGGGGGATAGGTAAGAAGAAAGAAAGAAAGATAGATAGATAGATAGATAGATAGATAGATAGATAGATAGATAAAGACGCGTCAGAAATATAATTTGAAACTTACTTGCAAATGGACGCGTGCGTTCGATGATATAATAATACGGATCTTTTTTAAAACGGGGGCCACATTTTTCATTAACGAAACACTTTGAAACTTGGAACACTGGTAGAATGTGTCATATAAAACATCTTTTTCTCAGCCGATATACATTAAGTGCCGACTACATAAACAAACG
>NC_068986.1:64703471-64707073 GCF_001194135.2 Octopus bimaculoides | reverse complement strand
AACACAAAATAGATAAGTATACGAAGTTTGAAAGTCTTTCGGTACCAAAAACACTACGTAAAACATTAATGAAAAATGTGGCCCCCGTTTTAAAAAAGATCCAATAATACAAATTATTATTATTATTATTAGTAGTAGTAGTAGTAGTAGTAGTAGTAGTAGTAGTAGTAGTAGTAGTGGTGGTGGTGGTGCTGGTGGTAATAACAGAAATTGCATCTAACCCTTTGATGTCATTAATTCTTAGCTTGAGGGTTTGCACAGGAGAGATATCCTATGATCATAAATTCGTCAAAGTTATCATAATACAACTTATACTTTAGTTTAGCAAAACACACAAACAATTTTTGCTCTGTAATTTGCTAAAAGCTGTTGAAAAATAAACATAACACCTGTCTACAACACTGAGTGGGAAATACTAATCGCTTTATAAAGGTAGTAGTGGGGGTTAACATTTAGTTCATGTTGGAATACTATCAGTAATGTCTGCAAGGAAGCTTCTGGTGGTAGGAAAATTATATATTTATCAAATAATAAAAACAACAACAGTCGGAAATAACCTCATATCTAAAGAGGATAATACTGGCTTTCATCCAGATATACGTTGGCGTCGATAATTTGAGAAGGAAAAAAATTGTCTAAAACCAAATACAAACTGTATTGTATGATTAGGTGCATTTACTTTCTCACTATTCATGGTTCGATTCTGAGTTCTATCTCTGAGACTAACTTTACATATTCATCCACCTGGACTGGATAAAAATTTTAAAAAAAGGTCGATAAAATTTATATGCTCTTGATTCCTTTCTTTTCTTTTTTTTCCTTTTACACTAATTAATCAAGAGAGAAAGAGCAGATCTCACAGCACTTTATTTTCTTAGTGCCTCGGAAACAGGTGGGATGAACGAAAGTTATTCTCTAATTCAAGATGGTATGGATAAAATAAACTTAGGTAAGATAATTGGTCATGTGTCTTTTTCTACCATTTAATCAAAATGGGGAGGGCAAATCCGATGACTCCTTATGTTTTTCAGTACCTCCAAGAGAACTGAAATAAAGGGGAGCAGTTATTCTCAAGCCTGAGACCTGACTTGTACTGTTGCCTCAGAGTTATGGGACACACTGACTATATTGTTTTTACTCGTGGAAAAGATGCATTATTTTATACTTGATTTTTTACTGGCAAAAAAACGGTGGAAATTATACATGAAAGAAAAAAAAATTGTAATAAGATCTGACGTTAAATTCGGAGTGCGACTTATACACGAGTAAGTAAAATGTATTACAACATGCCACTCCTCATCGCTGGTCTAGCCAGTCATTTTTTACATCTTGATTTGCTGTGATCAAGCAAATTTAATATGTGTAGGAAGTTAGACGAAACTTGTATATGTTTGCCACATGTCAGCTCTGATCGATCTGACCTTTGATCACAAGTATTCTAGCTGTGAGCAACCCGTCTTTATCCTATGTAAAAAAAAAATTCAGGACCACCTTATTCATTGTATCCTTTTCTACAAGTGTGGTAATATAATTTAGGGGACATTAGGCTGTTATTTCTAACAGATCGAGTGATCACATTAAAGTTCCCTCACTGGTGGTTTGGTTGATGTTTAGACCCATCTTAACTTTAACTGAAAAGATCTATACTCCAGCTATGACCGTCTCAACTTTGTTTTTCGGATACTTAAGATTTATTCGCTATTTCTATCAGGTAAAGCAAACTCAACGAGGTTTCTTCGTTGGCTTAAGGGCAATGATGTAGTGTGGTGACGTATATTGGTTACTGTTAAGCCCTAGAACAGCCCCGATACAGCAGACTTATGATCAAAAGCATTCAAGTCCTTTCCTGTTTTGTTTTGTTTATGCCTTCCCTCAGTTAAACCCACCTCGATCGAGATGTTGCCGGCAACCAATCTTCATTTGTGCATGCATCACTTCTCTGCACTTAAAACTGGACTTTAGGCAGAAATTCAACCTAAGCACTAATAGTATGTATCTAATATATTTTATCATTTGGCATCTTATTACACACAACAAGCACACACACACACACACACACACACACACACACACACATACATACATACACACACACACTAAAATACATTTGCATGCATACATACATATATACACATACACGTCCACATATATATACTAACATATTTGCTTGCAAACACACACATACACACATACATACATACATACATTAAAGCATACTTCATATCGAGGCGAAAAATCAACAAATAAACAGTTTCAATATTCATTCAATTTTGCCGTTATCTACAAATGGTTTATGCAAATTGCAACGATTTCCAGCAAAGAAATAAAGAATAAATAGAAAACGAAAAAAAAAAAAAAGAACGCTTCTTTTCAATGGTGAGAGTTAATATCTTGTACACTGACATTTGTTGATATTTTCAAACTCAAATTTATAGCAAACTTCTGTGAGGCTTGTCTAAAAGGTTAGGGAATAAATTATAGAGTTTATGGTGGAGGCTGGATGTTTACAAGACAGATGTAATAGCCAAGGTTTCTGTTCTAATTCATGTGCACGTGATGCATTTTTAATCAAATATGTCATTTTAACACAAACTCTATTTCACATTATTCTTCCATTATATTTAATTGTTCTTTCATCATATCGATTTTTTTTTCAAATAAGCATTTTTTTTTTGTTTGGACTTTGTTCATAGTCGACTGAAACGACCCTATTTCACTTTACTCTTGCAAATACAAAACTCTCACGTCGGTAAGGCAGTATTTCCACATATTTATAGCAGTATGTGAAATTTATGTTTTTCTGAAGGATATTCTTTGTGGGAGAAAAATGAAAATGGCTTATAAGTAACGTCGCACACTCTGACGATTGGATCTTTTGTTCAACAACAGCCAAACCAATAAAAATAGTAACAATATTGGTTTCTAAGTTTAGTAGAAGCTCAACAATTTGGAGTGAGGGACTAGTCGGTAGCATCATCCTAGTACGAGACTGAGAATTTATTTTATCGGCCTTGAAAGGATGAACAGTAAAGTTGGCCTCGATAGAATTTGAACTCTGAACGTGACCGCCTAAAGAAATGCCGCGAATATTTTATCTAAGACGCTAACGATTTTACGAGCTTGCCGCTTTGTGAACGATAAACCTATTGTGACATAGGTACTTAGAATCGTGACAAGCCAATTTGAGAAATGGCTTGGCAAACTTGGACTCACTATCAATACCTAGATGCTCCAGAAAACATCATTGCTTGGAATAGCCAAGATTTTGAGAAGAGTTATGTCAATGTCATTAGTTATGACCCGCTCCTAATCAAATGATATCAATATACAGTCAGTCTGAGAAATGTGATGATGATAATGATAACAATGTTTTCTTTATTAATCTCTAAGAGCCTACCAAAATATTAAGGACGGCATAGGACGATAGACTGCATTAGATGGTTTGTTTTATAGACATATATACACACACACGCACGTGCATACATACAAATATATATATATGTGTGTGTGTATGTGTATACGTATATGTTTATCTGTTTATCTGCTCGTATATCTATATCTCTCTCTTTCTCTCTCTGTATATATATATATATTATATATAT
>NC_068986.1:64699284-64703208 GCF_001194135.2 Octopus bimaculoides | reverse complement strand
TGTGCACAGACATATAGGTAGAATAGTTGGTGTAGGTTCGTTTTCCATGGGTCCGCAAATGAGATCTGAGCCCAGCAAAAGAAAGGCATGGTCTCTCACAAACTGTGCACACAAAAAGGTCATTGTGATTCATCTTCTCGATAACAACATTCTTCTTTAATCGTGCATGCGTTATTCTGGATTTTTCAAACGCTTTCACTCCACTCCACACTTTTGTTCGCCATCCAGCTCTATCCGAAGCAAGGGTTTCTATGTCCTCTAGATCCATTTCCAAGTGGCTTCATGGTAGACCTTATGTCGTCCTAAACCTCTTTGTAGGCTTACACCGATAGCGTTTCCCCTCTGCAAGCTCACCATAAAACAGTTGTTTGGGTGTGCGTTCATCCGCCATTCAAACAATACTGCCACACCATCTCATTTGGTTTTTCAGAATCACTGCTTTAATTGAAGTACGTCTACAGACGCACGGACATCTGTGTTTGGAGTAAGAGAACTCCGTTTAATGTCTAAAATGCGATGAAGGCATTTTTGGTGGACTTATTCTAACAATCTGAAATGTCTTTCATAACATGCCCATGTTTCAGAAGAATGCAATAGGGTTGGCAAGACAAATGATTTGAAAAGAGCAAATTATGTGTTGTTATTTATATGTCGTTGGTGCCAAACGCGTGACTCTAAACCATCAAATGTTTGTGCTGCCCTTTGAATTCGCAGATGTATTTCTGTGTCCAGATTTCCATCATTTTGTTCAGAGCTTCCGTGGTAGTTGAAAGAGTCAAATAAATTGCCCTTAATGAAAATTTTAGTGGGTTAGCAAACAACACTACGTGCAGGTTGATACATTACAACGTTTTTTTTTTCAAGTTGATGGTCAAGCCAAAATCATCACAAACTGAGTCAAAATCAGATACAAAAGATTGCAGACCTGTTTCAGAATGACTGACCAGATCGCAATCATCAGCGTATAAGAGTTCCCTAATGAGTGAAATAAAAACCTTCGTTTTAAATTTCAGTCTGGTCAAATTAAAAGCATTCCCTGTTGTTCGATATTTTATGTAAATACCCTCCTCGGAACTTTGAAAAGCGAGTGAAAGCACAGCAGCAAAGTATATTGCAAAGAGGCTGAGTGCATCAAGGTCTCCTTACTTTACTCCATTTTCCACGGCAAAAATTCAGATAGCCTACCACCAAAATTAATTCTAGCCTTCATATCTTGATGCAAAGCCCTGATCATGTTTACAAATTTTTCTGGACAATCTATTTTCCTTAGAATTAGCCACAGAGCATTTCGATTAACAGTATCGAATGCTTTGCTCAAATCAATACAGCAACGGTATAGGGCAAGATTTTGTTCAATGCACTTTTCCTGAAATTGTCTGATAGTAAAGATACAATCAACTGTGTCCTTGGAGGAGTGAAAACCACATTGAGACTCAGACACCATATTTGGAACTATAAAGGTATTTAAACGTTCTAACAGAATGCGGGCAAGTACCTTTCCAACCACAGACAAAAGCGAAACCCCACGAAAATTACCACACTGATCCTTTGGCCCTGATTTATACAAGGAGACTAAAATGGCATCAATCCAGTCTTGAGGCACTTCCTCATTTCTATCAGCTGCTTCTTGTGCCCCTTTTGTTCTATCATTCGACCATTCCTGTTTAATTTTCCTTAGAGCAGTCTGCACTTTCCCTTTCAGCTTTCTGTAAGCTTCGTTTGAGTTGGGGTTCAAATACTGAGAAAGAAGGGCTTTCTAAAAGTAGATCATGAATTTCAGACAAATATCTAAGACAAATGTCTTAGAACCAGTCACTGGACTTACGCGATTTAAATCCCAATGACTAACTTGCAGCCTGAAGTATTTTTACTTTGAAATCTTCCCATGGATTGTTTGGACCAAAATTGGTACTTTCTATAGCATCGTGGAATCTTTGCAAGCTGCTTGGTAATTTGAAGTTGGCAACATTTAACTTTTTGGGTACCTTAGGGCCACACTGTCGACTTATCGAAAAATTTGTTTTTCCGCGCACTAGATGATGGTCAGTCCAGCTCTCTGCACCTCTCATGACCCGAACACTAGAAACATCTTTCATATCACGCTATCTGATCAAAATATAATCTGAGATGCCAGTCCTTAGATCTTGGGTGCATCCACGTGGTTTTATATTTATTTTTCTGCTTAAACAAAGTGTTGGTAACAACCAGATTATTCTCAGTACAAAACGTCAAAAGAGCTACTCCATTTTTATTACATTTTTCAATCCCATGTTGGCCTAAAATAGGCCATGAAACAGTCATTTCCAACTCTTGCGTTGAAATCTCCCAATATGACCAGCTTGTCAGAAATTGTTACATTCCTCAATAATTGTACTAGATCGTCAAAAATTGTCCTACATCTTCATCAGAATGAGATACTGTTGGTGAATAAATACTGACAACAGTAAGAAACTCACCTTTTGTCAACTTTATAAAGCATGACATGGTTTGTTCCGATATACCACTTGGAAATTCTGTAATGGAGGATGCTAATGAATTCTTGAGAGAAAACCCAGCACCATATTCTCTACGCTGACCCTCAGAAGATAGTATATCTCCAGAAGATAGTATATCTCCAGAAGATAGTATATCTCCAGAAGATAGTATATCCATAAGTAGGGTCATTTATTTGACCCTCACCAGAGAGACGAGTTTCAGTGAGCGCAACTATACCAAGGGAATATTTTTTAAGCTTACATTCAATAAGTACAGTACGCCTTTCTGGTCTCTTGTTGAAAATATTATCAAGAAGTGTGCGCACATTCCAACAGCCAAAATTCAAAGGATGTCTAGTTTTCCTTTTTCTTGAAGGTTGTTTTACCACAGTGGCAGGATGACGACCGGACCCAGCCTGTGACACACTGGGACACTTGCTGAGCCAGACCTATTCTCCTGATGTTCCCAAGCCTTTTTTTTTTTTTTTTTGTCATTTACTGAATCTCTTTGAGACATTTTAGATTAAGTTACAAGTGCATTTTTAGGTTTCTGCCAACCAACTAATTCAATGATTTTACTAAGATTTGGTGTACAAGAAGTACTTGTGCAGATGAATAATTTTCAGTGGATGTAGCTTGCACTGCACTACCTCCACCTATTGGCCCAAGAAGAATTTCGCCGGTGTGACATGAAATTTGACAAAACCAGGAACTTCCAAAGCCTCAGATTTTATATTGGAGATTTCCTTCTCCTAGGTAGATTACCAACCAAGGTTAAAGAGCTTCTACCTGGCCATGAGGTAAGCTATCCCGTTCCACACACCAAACCGACACCCAAATGCTCTATAAAGTGATCAAATATCATTTCAGTCAACGACACAGAGTAGCTCATTCATACATAAAAAATGTAAGAAGTGATTTGAAAATATAAATAAGATTTAAGTATAAATAATATATTCTTTTATTCGTTCATTCTTTCATTTGTTTCAGTCATATGACTGCGGCTATGCTGGAGCACCAACTTTAGTTGAAGAAATCGACCCCAGGACTTATTCTATGTAAACCTAGTACTTATTCTATCGGTTCCTTTTTGCCGAACCGCTAAGTTACAGGGGCGTAATCACACCAACATCAGTTGTCAAGCGATGGTGGGGGAACAAACGCAGACACATAAGGCTTTGGTCGGCCCGAGGCTATAGTAGAAGACACTTGCCCAAAATGCCACGCAGTGGGACTGAATCCGGAACCATGTGGTTGGGAAGCAAGCTACTTACCACACAGCCACGCTGCGCCTATATGTATATATACATATTATGTATATTCTTATATGTATATATATGTATATTTTTACTTTTATAGAAATATGTATTATATTTAAATCATATTTTATTTATATTTTTAAATTAAACACACACACACACACACACACACACACACACACACACACACA
>NC_068986.1:64698711-64699011 GCF_001194135.2 Octopus bimaculoides | reverse complement strand
CCGTCCTTGTTTTTGTATACATTCGTTGCTTTCTTCCAAGGAATCTAATGTTCTTAGCTTAGTTTTTCCTTGGGGCTGGCCAGATTGGAGCAATATCGAGAATAAACAGCCGAAATTGCAAGTATAATCTGGATCTCGACCGAAGAGAGAAAACTCCGAATGACCCGTCAGTGTTTTCTTTGTATCGTTTATCTGTATGTTTTGTGCCTTTCTTGTATCACCTAACTGTCTGGATGTTTTGCGTTCTTGTCCCATTCTGTATTATATATACATACATATATATATATATATATATATATA
>NC_068986.1:64693939-64697431 GCF_001194135.2 Octopus bimaculoides | reverse complement strand
ATATATATATACACACACACACACATAGATATAGATATATACATAATATACATATATAAATATGTATGTATGTATGTATGTATGTATGTATGTATGTATGTGTGTGTGTGTATATATGTATGTATGTATATATATATAAAGTGGAAGTTCTCTGTAACTGCAATCCAAATTTAGCATCTCACCAATTTTTCGGTAGACTACGTTCAAGCCACTCATCAACAAAGAAATTAGATGGTGTTTATTGCTATTATTTTGGTATCATGATACCTCCGACTAAATAACATTATTTACAGAGACTTAAAATCTTCATAATCTTGTGACCCAGTAGCATTCCACAGAATGTTCTTCTTAAGTAAAGATCGTAAATTTGGAGGAATGTGTATACCGTGGGATGGAGGGCGTAAGAGTTGAAGTGCGGGACAAAATCTTCAGTATGAATAAACTAGTTCCTATTTACATCTCACTTCTTTCGCTTTCTCTCTCCTTTTAATTATAACAACAACAACAATAACAACAACAACAATAACAATAACAACAACAACAACAACAACAACAATACTACTACTAGTACTACTAGTACTACTACTACTACTACTACTACTACTACTACTACTACTAATAATAATAATAATAATAATAATAATAATAATAATAATAATAATAACGAATGCCCTGATGCTGTACCAGGCATTGGCTCTCATGGCTTCTGATCTTAACTGATTGGAAGTGTTATCATGTACATTGTTTTCTCTTTGTATAAAAGATGGACTACAGCAAATATTCTTCCCAATACCACAGATTTGCTTGTCAGTTGTTTGACTATAACCAGTTGAGCATGTCCTTTGGTGGCTGATGATATGTGCATCTCTGATCATGAGCAGAAGTAGTAGCGGAGTGTCATAGCCATGTGTTGAGAGGAATTCTTTAGAGTTTGAATAATTCACTTCTGGAAACATATTTTGTTCACATCCTTAAACAACCATTATTCAAGGACCATTTAAGTGGGCCGGGCTACTCAACTTGAAAAAAATCCAAACTGGATCTCACCAGCAAGGTCATGCGCTGTTTATCTTGATGTGAGATCACCATGTCGCGCACATATAGTTGTGATGCATGTGCCTGGTGTACCCTTATCAGACGGGTAGTCATGATGGGTATACTGGGCCTCGTATATTTTACTCCAGTGTCACTTTTATGGCATGCACTGCTCTCTCACTCAATAACAACAAGAACAACAACAACAACAACAACAACAACAACAATCATAATAATAACAATAATAATAATAATAATAATAATAATAATAATAATAATAATAATAATAATAATAATAACAATAATAATAATGATAATGATAATAATAGAGGCTAATTGCTCTCTAGCACAGATACCAGGAAATTCCAAAATGGAAGAAATTCAAAAATTAGTGCTCATGGGAACTGTTCATACTCTACGTAAAATATTGATTATGTAATCCCCAAAGCATTTTAATCTGTAAACAGTGTTAAAATACTTTTAAATGTCCATAATAGCAAACATCTTTTACTGTCATTTTAACATCACACTATCATCTTATAATCAAATGACTTTTAAAACAAACTTTTAATTTATTTATGTTTTGACAGACATTCTCTAGAACAATACTCTGTGCAAAACCAAATAT
The DNA here is from genome assembly GCF_001194135.2 of Octopus bimaculoides. NCBI lineage: Eukaryota > Metazoa > Mollusca > Cephalopoda > Octopoda > Octopodidae > Octopus > Octopus bimaculoides. Next base: position 64,695,768 of record NC_068986.1, on the reverse strand, counting down.
ATGGCTCCCTGGTCATAACACTAACTTGAGCTTCTAGTAGTCTCTTGAGGTCTCTGGGTGAGACTTCGTGTCAACGTGTACAAACACAGAGCTAAGGCCAATCATATAACAATAATGATAATCTTTTCTACTATAGGCACAAGGCCTGAAATTTGGAGGAAGGGGCAAGTCGATTATATCGACCCCAGTGCGTAACTGGTTCTTATTTCATCGACCCCGAAATGATGAGAGACAAAGAAGACCTGGGAGAATTTTAACTCATAATAATAATAATAATAATAATAATAATAATAATAATAATAATAATAATAATAATAATAATAATAATAAAAACAACAACAACAACTACAAGACGACGATTGGGTCTAACGGAACGAATAATAGAATCTACTTGGCCAAGATACTACGTTGTGAAGTGAGATCGAACCACTCGATTGCCGAATTAACGTTTTTAGTATCTGTCTCTGAGTCTGCGATCAGTAGTCTAGTCTAGACTTAATCGAATAAATTTAATAAAATAATTCAATTCTATTTTGAAAACATATTGTACGAAAATATTTCCTTTGTGCGCTAGTTGCAAAATGTGTGCGCACGTGCACAAGTGCTCAGCTTAAAGAGCTGAAGGGCGTGGTCTAGGATATCATTGAGAATCTCCTGAATCCGTGTCTCCAAGTCCTCCGGTGTACGAGGGTTTGTCTTGTACACCTCCACTTTTGTGTAACCCCACAGGTAAAAATCACATGGAGTGAGATCTGGACTTCTTAGAGTTCTGGACTTCTGGAATTCTGCGGTCACAGACTTCAGGTTTTGGCTCCTGCACGTAATGAAGCTTCCACAGAGGAAAATTCAGTTCTTCGTGCAACACCGTACGTATTCTGTGTCTTGTTAGTCCACTTTCACGAACTGCTGATTTTTGCGGGCTGCGATTAAACATTTCCTGCACTGTTGCCACGTTCTCCGCTGATCGGGATGTGGTTGGATGGCCACTTCTCCTTGCATCGCTCACGGAGCCCGTGATCATCAGCTTTGCATGACAACTCTTTATTGTCTCCCAACGTAGTGCTGCATGCTTACCGTTCCATGCACGCCACCATGTCTGAAGCAAAACAATGGAATTCCACACTTGATAGCGTGCTGCTATTTTAGCTCGCTCCTGAACAGTCAAGCGACCGGTCATCTGGAAAATAAGAAATGAGAAATAAGACGATAAGAAAATAAGAACTCCCCATTAGTATTGTCTGTCTAAAAAAGGTTTTCGTCATGACTGCTGTAACACTAAAAATCCTATAAGCAATTTCTAATACCTGCTTACTTTCCACCCATCCTGTATATGTATATACGAATATATATTCTTTTATCTTTGACTTGTTTCAGACTGCAGCCATGCTGGGGCGCCTCCTTGAAGGGTTTTAGTCGAACAAATCGACCCCAGTAATTATTCTTTGTAAGCCTGGTGCTTATTCTATAGGTAACTTCTGCCGAATCGTTAATTTACGGAGACGTAAACACACCAACATCAGTTGCCAAGCGATGTTGCGGGGTGGACAAACACAGACACAAACACTCACATAAATATATACATACTTATATATATGAGGGGCTTCTTTCAGTTTCCGTCTACCAAATCTACTCACATGGCTTTGGTCGCCCGTGGATATACTAGGAGATACTTGTCCAAAGAACCACGCAGCGGAACTGAACCTGGAATCATATGGTTGGGAAGCAAGCTTCTTACCACACCTGCGCCTTTATATCTATATCTATATCTATCTATCTATCTATCTATCTATCTATCTATCTATCTATCTATATATATATATATATATATA
>NC_068986.1:64691847-64693769 GCF_001194135.2 Octopus bimaculoides | reverse complement strand
ACACACACACACACACACACACACACACACACACACACACACACACACACACACACACACATACACACACACATATATATATTCTATTACTTGTTTTAGTCAGCTGACTGCAGTCATTCTGGAGCACTGCCTTGAAGGGTTTTAGTCGACCAAATCGACCCCAGGATTCATTGTTTAAGCCTAGTACTTATTCTAACTGCCTCTTCTAACGGTTGTCAAACTGTGATGGGGTGGGGGAACAAACACAGACACAAAGACACAGATACACAGATACATACACACACAATTATATATATAGGACATGCTTCTCACAGTTTCCGTCTACGAAATCTACTCGCAAGGCTTCGGTTAGCCCGAAATTATAGTAGAAGGCACTTGCCCAAGGTGCTACGTATTGGGACTGAGCCCAGAACCATGTGGTTGGAAAGCAAGCCTCTTACCACACAGTCACGCCTGCGCCTGTATGTATGTGTGTATGTATGTTGATAGATAGATAGATAGATAGATAGATAGATAGATAGATAGACAGACAGACAGACAGACAGACAGACAGATACATACATACATACATACATACATACATACATACATACATACATACATACATATGTATGTATATATATATAGGGTGCAGGACAACCCAACACCAGTAAAATTGATTAATAAATAATTCATTCGTTTTATAACTTTAATCGCTTTAATAACATTATCAGGTATTTATAAAAAGATTAATTTAAGAAGTGTAACCCATGGCAGCTATCTTTTTGTGCATATTTTGTGCTAAATGGAAAAAAAAAACATTCTTTTATTTCAACTTCTGGCAAAGGTTCCTTCATGGTTTTAAAGGCTGCTTGTTCAAAGTCGCAAATAATAGATGCTGGGTTTAGTGTTGGCTCGGCGTCTTTGAACATTTCAAACATCTTTACATAAGTTAATCTCTGCTTGTTTGGCAAAGAGCATAGACAACTGGAACAACACCATCGAATTTCTTTGCAAGAATAATGTAAACTTGTGAAAATAATCTTGGTGTTATTTTAAAAGTTCAGCCGGCAAACCATACCAAGTATCAGATGAACGTAAATGCCGCGGACAACTTCCTCTCCCGAAAAGCAAACTTCTATGTAGTCCGAGACTACTATCACCGATCAGGAAATGTTCTTCTTTCTTCCTCAGAAATGTAAGTTTTGTACTAGTGTGGCAACTTGGAGATCTACAGGAGTTGACGGGCGTTTAAGGCTCTCTTTTTGCGTTTTATAGTTTTCCTCGTGGCTGAAGCATCTGGCAATGATCTGGCAATGATCCAAACGTAACCTGAGATGCATTTGTTAATGCTTCGCTTATTACTACACTTGGCTTTTCAACGGTGTCTTCGGCACGACGTTTCAAGGGTTTGTACACTTTAGTCACCTCTATATTAACTGTAGACGAATTATGGGGATGCGCGTTTACTTCCTTGATAACTGCGCCAAACTTTATATGAACCCTTGCATTGCACCTAGAACCTTGATCACAACGCCAAAATTTTATATTGTTGTCACTCTTACTAAACTTATCAAATGCAAATAAATGTCTGTGTGCAATTTTTTCTTTTCCACTTTGGCTAAGAATTTCTATTTTGGGTGTTATGAAAAATTTAAATATATATTCACGAACCCAACTTTCAAATTTTCTACGTCTTAATGTTGAGAGCTGTGACTGCCAACATCGGTAGAAAAATATGATTTCTTCTTATTTCTTCTTTGAATGGTTTGAGCAGTCTAAATACCTTCGACACAAGCTAAATAGACCGTTATGACCACTAAATTACTGCTACAAACTGCTAAATTGAAGAAGCTTGGGTCGATCATGAAGCAAACAAACCATTGTTCCGGAACGCGCGCATACACATACATACATACATACATACATATATATACATATAT
>NC_068986.1:64691179-64691775 GCF_001194135.2 Octopus bimaculoides | reverse complement strand
ATAAATAAATTCAAAAAGGGATAAAACTCTTTTACAAGAATTTTATCAAGAAGCCAGTGTGTAAAAAAATTCATAAGGGAAATTTCTATTCCCAAGAATCTAATTATTCGTTTATATTTATGTAAAGGGCATTATTACAGAAAAATAATAACGCCACACAGTGGACTTCTCAAAATAACCACATTTAGTACCTAATGCGAGGAAAAACAACCAACAGAAGACGACCAACTTTCTTTTAAATAAACTTAACTGTGTATCGACCGATTTCGCGATTACTAGAAGGAATCTAGATTTCGTTCATCAGCTCAGTATCAGTATTGTCCCAAAAAATATATATAAATAAACAGAATTCTCACCTCACCAAAAACGAACACACTACGTATCCGACAGAGTAAAGGGAATGAAGTTTATCTGTATATATCTTCATCAAAGAAGCGGGAATACTTCCGGGTTGTTTTGGGTACCCATGTGGAGACAGGAATAAAAATTCAACATTGAATATATTCCGTGTATATATTTGATAAATAAATTCAAAAAGGGATAAAACTCTTTTACAAGAATTTTATCAAGAAGCCAGTGTGTAAAAAAATTCATAA
>NC_068986.1:64688506-64689476 GCF_001194135.2 Octopus bimaculoides | reverse complement strand
ATATATATATATATATATATATATATATACATATGTATGTATGTATATATATCCTGTATTCCTGTATTTCTACAGGACACACACAGACACACAGAGGCGCACACGCACACAGACACACACACAAGTATTTGCCAGTATGAATGCGTTCGTGTGCAAATATTCATATATTCATTTGTATGATATGTGATGAAGTCTCTAGGTGAAATATAATCCATACCATAAATTTAATACATATTTCTGTTTCTGCGTATGTACTTGTAAGCATGTATATATGTATGTGTTTATGTATGTATGTATGTTTGTATGTATGTAAGTATGTATGGATGTAGAGTGTACTGGGGTAGAAGCTTTATGCAGAGGCACTCTGTTATAATAGCATATAGAAGTACCATTGTTCAGTGGAAAATCACGTAGCTTTGCGTGAGTTGGTGATGACTAATATAAATAACTTTGAAAGGGTGCGTATTAAGACAAATATTAGATTCAAACGTTTACAATCTCTAGAACGTACTCGGTTAGAAAGCTACTCTTCCAACAAGAAACAACAGTGAAATAGCCCTCAAGTTGCACCCCACCAGACTGTAAACGTAAAGGCATATTTGATATAGTATGCCTGAAAATAATATAGGATGGCCATGGATGAATTGTCTTTGGTTAAAATCTGCTGGATCAAGACTGACATTGAGTTAAATAGCGTCTAGAAAATGTTGATTAGAGAAGTGCTTGGTATGTAGGCTAACAAAGGTGTATGAGAAATATTCGTAGCCGACTTGACAGAAGCACGAATGGTCATTAATCATTTCCTTAATGCAAACACAACGCTTTCATTGTTCGTAACAATTTGCATGCGCTAAGGAATCAAGATACGTAAGAAGTTCGATGGTGGAAGTGCGGCGTCGCAACAAAACTGCAATATGATTTTTGATGGTCTGGAATGTGTGTGTGTGTGTGTGTGTGTGTGTGTGTGTGT
>NC_068986.1:64684877-64688170 GCF_001194135.2 Octopus bimaculoides | reverse complement strand
TATGTGTGTGTGCGTGTGTGTGTGTGTGTGTGTGTGTGTGTGTGTGTGTGTGTGATCCAAATCCTAACAAAGTTGTGTTGTCTTTCAGCAACAAATTGCAATATTGTTTGGAGCAGAGATGTGAGAAACAGAGTAATATTCTTTTCTACTCAAGGCACAAGGCCCGAACCTTTGTGGGAGGAGGCCAGCCGATTAGATCGACCCAAGTACGTAACTGGTACTTAATGTATTGACCCCGGAAGGATTACCTCGGTGGAATTTGAACTCAGAACGTAAAGAGAGACGAAATACTGCTGAGGATTTCGCCTGGCATGCTAACTTTTCTACCAGCTCGTTGCCTTAGACAGAGTAATATTAATGTTGAAACCCACTTCAATACTTTAGCATAGATCTCTAAAGATTTGGAGGAAGGTGCACAAAAGGTCTCTAACAGCGTTTGAAGTGTACGAGACACACTGTGCTTCAGAATAAAATACAACAGTCTATCGAACAAGAGTTATTTCTTTTGTGACCACAGCTGGATGCCGATTCGGGGCATTTCCTATTTTATAGAAGAATGCGAATAAGAGTAACGTAGTTGATATTTTTCATCTTATTTATAACTCGTCTAAATATTGAGTATCATGTTTTGAACAAAGAACTAATAAGAGAATAGCGCTTACTCTTGATAGGATCATAATGCTTTTATGATTTAAAGAAGATTTGGCCAGGACAACACCACCCTATGATGTAGAGTAAGACAGGTTAGGGTTGTGATCAATTTATTTTAGGAGAAATTTTTGAATAGAGTCAATCAAAGAACGTAGAGGTGTAGGTGTTGTTTTAAGCAGAACTGGTCCTATCTTTGGAGTCTTAATCGGTGCATTATACAAAAGAATCGGCTAGATGATGTAAGTCAGTGGTTCCCCACCGGGGTCCATATGACCCCTGAGGATCCATATAAAAATTTTGGGCGTCTATATTAAGCAAAATAGTAAATTGGAGATTCAAAGTAGTATTTTAAGGGTCCGTGAACAAATTTTGCTTCAGATTTATTTATAGCAAGAAACAGTTCAGCTTCTTTCTCTAATATTTAACATAGTTCAAACTACACAAGCGAATGTTTGAAAATCAAACTAGAATTTTGAAACAAGTAAATATAAAGTTTTTAACCATCGAATGGTTATGGGGTTCCATCAGATTAAAATAGTAATCAAAGGTCACCATAGATGAGAAAATAGTTGAGAACTCCCACCTGTAGAAACTGTTTTGAATTATACACTCTCTCTCCGTCTAGTGTTTTCCCCTTTCTTGTTCTATATGTGGTGAACCGGCTAACTGTAATCATATAAGTACTTACCCTTCTCCAGTCATTTACCTTTTCATCTCATTTTCATAACTGCATGAAAAGGAATAAGTCAATTTTACACTCTCATAAATCAGATCTTTCCTGGACTAATTTTGTTACTACCTATTTGTTATGGATAATTAATCGCTGCTACCGTTGGATTTACATTTAATTTCATGTCTGGAAAGAATCTATTAATTAGACTTGAAGGCAGCAGTGCGCAAAGAAACTCTAAAAAGATTACATTTGATATTAAATTTGATGATTTTAAAAGACTTTATGTGGGAGAAAAACTAAGTTATATTGTCAAGATATTAAATTTTACAACGCCTACAGTTGGAGCGATTGGGGACAACAGAGAGAAATCTATGTCAAGTTTTCAAGAAGCTACTCTGTTAACTACCCAAACCATATTTTTCCATAGATCTAATATAATGCTTGAAATTGAACGCCTTTTGCAGAAAAAAAGTGAAACTTCTAATGAAAAATCTTTTTTGACTAGTAAAGGATAGCTTAAAAGAAGCGCATAAATTGTCACAGCATAAAAATTATTGGTGAAACTGCGAGCGTTGATACAGAGGTTGCTACTAATTATCCTGAGCAGTTGCAGAAAATGATTCCTGAAGTATGCAATGATGATGAAACTGCACTTTTCTGGACACACATGTCTACTAGAACCTTATTTCTTGAGAAGATAAATCAACAATGCGATTTAAAGCTTTCAAAAATCATCTGAAACTTGTTTTGAGAAGAAATACCGCTGGTGATATGAAATTAAAGCCCCTACACGTGCACCACTCCTAAAATTCAAGTACTTTCAAGGGTTACACGAAGTTTAATCTGCCTCTTATTTGGCGTTCAAATAAGAAGGCATTGGTGACTAAGAGCCGTTTCAAAGAGTGGTTTACAAACGGTATTTTGCCCTGCCGTAGAAAGGTACAGTGCCGGACATAATATTTCCAACAAAGCATTGTTTCTTTTAGACAATACACCGAGCCACCCAGCGAACTTAGATGAGTTCTTTGATAATGTGAAAATAGAATATATCCGCAAGAATACTTCTTTACTCCAGCCAATGGGTCAAGGGGTGACAGCTAACTTCAAGGAATAGCATATGAGAAGAACTTTCGAACAACTTATGAAAACAATTGACAGGGAGAATAAACCTACACAGTTAGAAATTTCTGGAAGAAATTCAGCATAATGGATGCGGTGGATAATAGTACTGAGTCATGGGATGAAGTGAAACCTTCAACTTTCAATAGTGCTTGGAAAAGTCTATGGCCTGACTGTATTAGTGACATTACAAGTTTTCCACGAACAGAAAGTCTACATCAAATTCGGAAAATATAACATTTGAAGAAGTCATAGAAGATGATGTGACTGAGTTGCTAGTGTCCCAGAAAGAAAAATTAACGAGTGCCTGATACTTTTAGAAAAAGAACAAGCTGAGAATACAGGTGAATCACTTAAATTGGCTACAAAAATTATTGATAAAGGTTTGGCACTTATAGAGGAAAGCCGAGAGGTTTTGCTGATAATGATCCTAATCGTGAACATAATATGAAAATAACAAGACGAGTTTACAGTGAGCTCAGTTCCTGTACTGAACTATACAAAGAGATGATGAATCATAAGCAACAACTTTGAATAAGTTCTTCACCCCTCAAGCTGATGTTCGTGATATTGAGCTATGAGATAGTAAATATTGTCCCTTATCCTTTTAGTAATGCCCATTCTACCACCACATCTCACTCCTTCACACATCTTTTGTGATAAGAACAAATTCACAGAATATTACGATTCTTATTAATTCCCTAGCGTATTCCTCTTGAAATACTTTTGTGCTTTTATGTATCTGTATTGTACCATGAATGTTTAGAATTTCTTATTTTCGTGTATAATGGCGATCGCATTGCTTGTTCTCTGTTGTTTTCTGGCATTTCTTTTTTTTTTTTTTTTTTTT
>NC_068986.1:64682365-64684756 GCF_001194135.2 Octopus bimaculoides | reverse complement strand
TGTGTGTGTGTGTGTGTGTGTGTGTGTGTGTGTGTGTGTGTGTGTGTGTACTTTTCTTCTTTTGCAACACTACCAATAATTGCGTTAAGTAGGAACCAACATACCTCAATAATTTTTCTCTAAATTACCTTTGAATGATCGTTATGGCAAATATTCATAGTAGAATAACAGAACTACCAAAGTGCTGGACCAAAAAATATATCAAGTGGTGATTATGTTGCCTGTTTCTACGTTCTGTGTTCCCATCCCATCATGGTCGACTTTGCTTTTCATCCTTCTGAGGTCGATAAAATTAGTATCAATCAAAATCTGTCTCCAGCTTCAAACTGCGTGTTTTGTTTCTGAGTTAGAAATCATTATTATTGTACTGACAGAAACATACGATTATTCAATGTTAACCGGTGACAACTATCTATTTAATAACAAAAAACAACAACCTCTACTTCTCTCTTTCTCCTACTTTCACCATTCTCTCTTTCTCTTTTAATTCTCTTTTATTCACCCGGATTCTAATGTTGTATCCCTGAAAATGTTACTTTATCAATGCGGAAACGTGACATTTGTTACACTGGGAGTGGTAGGAAGAGTGAAAAATAAAATGATCGATGCGTTTATAAAGAACAACGAAAAGTATTAGTAATCACCAGTGGGTGACAGATAATAGATAATTAGACACAGTCTCTTCCGACTGCAAAGATTGGATAAAAAATAAATATATAAATATATTACAGAAAATAACTAAAATAATAATAATAATAATAATAATAATAATAATAATAATAATAATAATAATAATAATAATAATAATAATAAAGCAATGGTAGTGGTAGTATGCCAATAGGACGGCAATTTAACTAATACGCAGTGGCGGCTCGTGTAAAGGAACTGTCGGACTGCAGCACCCCCTATTTCCACTCGATATTATCGATAACATTCAATATAATGAGCCCTTTTTTCTTTAATTCTTTCTTTATACTTGTACATTGTATAATTCTTAAGCTTAATTTCAGTAGTCATATTCCAGTTTGTGAAAAAAATACAAATATCCTAGTATAGAATTGTGCACTTCACAGTTACAGCGACGCGGTGTTTGGCTGTTGTGTGCATGATCACATGTCCGAGATAGGAAGCTTCACACTAGGGAGAGAGAGCACTGCATGAACGACAGTGCCGGATGAAAGGTAGTGTTTCTTTTTGACTCCGCGTGCGTTGTGCTTAAAAACGTGTTTATATTCTTGAATGTGATGAAGTGTATCCTGCTTCCAGCTTCAAGTGTTGCTGCCAGGATTTGAAAAATAGGGCACATTTCCACCCTTTATTTTGTGGTTATGGGGAAATTTTTGAAAAAAAAGGGGGAAATCGTGGCGGTGTTCATTGAACAAATTAAACACACTTCCTGGCAGTGGCTAAAACGCAAACCGATCGAGTTTATGCATAATTTTTTTATATATGTTTGTTTCCTTTTACACAATATTAAAACAACGGCTAAAAATTTTCTGAAGCAGCACCCCACCACTAATTTTAACTACGACCTGCCACTGCTAATACGATTTATGTTGTATTGGGAACTAGCGACTGGGAAGCTGAGCCAGCCATACTGCTTCGATTATGAGTGAAATCACTTTTACTTTAGTTGCTTGCCGCTCCTGCCATATCCATTTGTATTGAGTAAGACACTATGCAGTAGAGAACTTGTTATTCATCTATTTGGTTCCAGGTTCTATTTCTCTCCATGGCATTTTGTGCAAATATCTTCTGCTATAGGGAAGAGAAATCCAAGTTATATGTTGTTTAAGCATTAAATTTTTGTTGTTTAACACAACTCTATTATCGAAGCCGACAAATGGAATTTAATACACAAATGGAATTCAATAGAACTTCGTACAGGTGATTGCCATACGCCAAATTATGATGGATGCAAATCTTGACTGGTTAACACGTACCTTTTCGAAACCACTAGGTTCTTGGCTCGATTCCTCTCACTGACACATTGCGCAAATGTTTTGTGCCTTGAAACCGGGTCATTTATAAGGAAGTTGTGTGAAAGCGCATGGTATGTGTGTGTGTGTATACATACACAAAAACATGCACGCACACACATACATACACATTCATTTATTTTTTTTACTTGCTTCAGTCATTTGTCTGCGGCTATGCTGGAGCACTACTTTAAGGTGTTTTAGTTGAATACATCGACCCCCATGACTTATTCTTTGTAAGCCTAGTACTTATTCCATCAATATTTTTTGCCGAACTGTTAGGTTACATGGAGGTAAACACACCAACATTGGTTGTCAAGCGATGTGGAGAAAAAGCACAAAGGCACACACACATAAATATATGTATATTTATACATACATACCTACATACATACATATGTATTCATATATA
>NC_068986.1:64679816-64680836 GCF_001194135.2 Octopus bimaculoides | reverse complement strand
GTTTAGAGTGGAGTAAAAACCTACAGAATTGGTCCTTAGAGCAGTGGAAGAATGTTATTTTCTCGGACGGGTCATCCTTTACTTTATTTCTGACCATCGGTCGAGTATACGTGTGGAGACAGCCAAAAGAAGCGTTTGACCCAGACTGCCTTCTTCCAACTGTTAAACATGGAAGAGGATCTGTGATGATCTGGGGGCTATATCTTGTAAATCCGCCGGCCCAATGGTTTACCTTCATGGCAGAATTAATAGTCAAGACTATTTAAGCATATTACCTGATCAAATTCATCCTATGGTTGCAGAACTGTTTCCGGGGGAAAACGCAATCTTTCAGGATGATAATACACCAATTCACACGGATAAATTGTTACTGAATGGCACGAGGAACATTCTAGTGAAGTTGAACATCTTATCTGGCCACTACAGTCCCCAGATCTCAATATTGAACATTTATGGTGCATTTTAGAAAAACAAGTAAGGAGTCCATATCCCCGACCATCATCACTACAAGAACTGAAGTGTGTTTTAGCTGAAGAATGGAGAAAAATTCCTTTGGAAACAATTCAAACTTTGTACGCGCCCATACCTCATATAATTCAAGCTGTAATTACTGCCAAAGGCGTTCCTTCCCTATATTAAAATTAATTTGTTTGAAATTTTCAGGTGTTTTCATTATTTTGTCCAACCCCTGTATATAGCCCAATTCAAATAAACGAACAAGTTAAATTAAGAAACTAGAAAAGAAAACAACGAACGTGAGGACGTGCACAAGAAGCATATTAGCTTGACGCTCTGTGAAAAGAGAGAGTTTAACGTTTCGAGCCTAGCTCTTCGTCGGAAAAGAGGAAGAGAAAAGTCCAAAGAAGGAGGAGGAGAAGAAATTGCCAACGGACCACGTGTAGTTATATTGCTGTATGTATATATTTATGTGTTTATGTGTGTGTGTGTGTGTATATATATATATACATATATATATATATATACATATATATATATATACATATATATATATATATATAC
>NC_068986.1:64676452-64679463 GCF_001194135.2 Octopus bimaculoides | reverse complement strand
TATATATATATATATATATATATTTATATATATTTATATATATATATACATGCATGTGTATGTATATACGACGAGCTTCTTTCAGTTTCCGTCTACCAAATCCACTCGCAAGGTTTTGGTTGACCCCAGACTATAGTGTTATAGTAGAAAACACCTGCCCAAGGTACCACGCAGTGTGACTGAACTTGGAATCGTGTGCAGACAATTTTAACTATGGGACTAAATAACTGGTTTGATATTATGGTTTAACCCAAGGTAGTACTGATCAAATTAGCTTTTCATTAAAAGCATTCTCTTCGTTATATAAACTTTAACATAGGCTCAGTGCATACACGGCCATATTTTCCATTGGGCTTGTTTTATGATGTCCAGTTGCGATCTGAGAGTGTATTAACTGCTACAGATCTACCAACCGTGTAGAGGAGCTATCACTCGTTCCTTGTTGTTACTTAACCAGAAGGCTATAGACCTAACTTAAAAGCATTCCAGCTACGAGTTTGCCTTGCTTTCATTATTTTTTACTGTGAAAGCATAATTTACCTTACGTTACATTGTCCAATGCAATATTTTCTGAAATGATTAGGTGATGGCTGTTTTAAGATTTAGCTACTATTATTAGCCTGTAGAGTGAATACGCTGAAATACCGGAGTTGACAAGTTTGTTTGATAACGGTCGAGAGATTATTCATGATTTAGTTTGTTACATCGAGTAATTATTAGTTCATACTTCATTCCTGGCAGGGAGTTTTGTGCTGGAGAAGATTTAGTTTCCAGATGGCGGTAGTGGTGGGGGTGGGGGCGTAATCTTAGGGTACGATATTTTAAATACAAATGTGCCTATACGTACATCATCCACATATCCGGTGAAGAAAGCATAAGGGTGGCAGGTATTAAGCGTTCAACGTACCATCTTTTCATGATGCAATATTCGAGACATTCGCAAATATTGATGTCCAAATAGAATTTAACGTAGAACATTTCAACAATTCTGGATCTCACCGTCAACAGGCTTTCCATAGAATTATAAAAGAAAGAATTATAGAAGAACGGCATCTGCAGATATCTGCTTGTCCACTGCAACCATCCCTATTAGTGCTGCATATGGAAAGAGCTCGTTCGTTCTAATAGCAGGTACAGAATACTGAGTCACGAATATCAAACAATATGAAAATTATTAAAAGTTAACGGATACCAAACATCCTTTACACGCTGTAGACAGCAAGATTCCAAATGCAAGAAATGAAAGAATTTTTCTAACAACTATTACCATCGTCACGGTTACGATGAAAGCCGCAGACCAAAGTTCTGAAAACTTGGAGATCAAAGAAGTCATGCTAAGATAACACAAACCAGTCATTAACAAACGATAGGAATCAAACAAAAGCTGTTGGCTAATCTGGTCACCGTACAATACAATTGGCCATACTTCCTCCTTGCATATGCATGACAACAGACCCCTGAGAAAAAATAATCAATGGAACACAGCTTTCCACAACAGTGTTCAAGTATCAATAACATGTAGTCTTTTTATACACCAGCAACAAAGCCACATGAGCTCTTGTTATCTTTATTATTGTTAAGGAGAATTTTTAGTCGAAATATGAAGAATATGAAATACATTCAAATTAAAATTCTTGTTTGTTTTGTTCTTACTTATATTTAACAATTTCCCAACAACATTGCTGTAGTTTCCAGATGATTGTAAGTGCGTTCGTTGGTGCATGTATGTGTCTGTAGTATACCAAAAATATTTACACGTGCCTTCCTACACTCTAAGTATTTAATGCTGATTCTAATTATAACATATACGTGTGTAACATGAAATTTTGTGTATCTGCACACGGAAAACAACATCTACATATAAATAGACACGCGCGCACGCGCGCACATACACACACACACACATACAATAATGTATATATGTACGTGTATATATATAAATATATACGTATATGTGCGTACGATATATATGTATATACGTATGTATGTATGTATGTACCCCCACACAACACACGCATACGTAGTACATATTTAGATGAAAAAATACATTAAATACATTGAATACTTCAGTTTATCAAGCATATGTATATAACTATGTGCGTGTGCGTGAATGTGTAAGTATTTATTCATCTGTACGCACATATTTCTAATCGTATACATATATGTATATGACGTTAATAGTGGGCGTGTGATAAATAGGTAGTAATACATATGCGATTATGTGAAAACCGTCATATATTTGCTTTCTTGTTTTTCGTATGTTTCTTTTCTAACACCATCTGTCTAATAATGAATAAACAAATTAGAATGTTTCTTTCTCAACGTTTATCCAGATATATTTTTGGTTCCTGGAATATGTTGACTCAATAGTTTACACTATACAACGCTACCAGATTTATAAACATTCCGATGATTTTCCAGGTGAACCATAAGGATCCTTGACATAAATAGATCTTTAGAAGTGTAGGTGTTGTTGAATGCTCTTTAGGAATCACATACTTTGCTAAAAGATAGATAGCCTTAAATTGTTTAATATTAAAGAAGGGAGTGCAGATGAAACCATAACGTCCGTCAGCTTACCGCATGATAGTTCGCTGTTTCATTCCATGAATACAAGAGAAAAGAAATGACATGAAAGAAACATGTTGAGCTGTTATGAAAGAATTTCAGTTATACATAGATTACGTATATATATATATATATATATATATATATATATATCATTAATAATATCAAGGGAAATAAGAAATATTAGAAATTTCTACTACCAGTAGCCTAGCGTGTAAAAATTTAGTCCATAGACTATATATTATTCCCATGAAAGGGAAGAATGCTACTGTTATTGAGCCCTAGGAAACACCGTCTCCTGTTGGATGATGAGCAATGACTCTGAAATTAGTCTCTGGATGCAGGCTTTGCTCGATGGAAGTACTTGTTCTTTCTAGCGTACAAGGAATACCTCTTATGTGTTGAAATGTACACTGTATATATATATATATATATATATATAT
>NC_068986.1:64674260-64676387 GCF_001194135.2 Octopus bimaculoides | reverse complement strand
GTGAGTGTGTATGTGCGTGTGTGTGTGTGTGTGTGCGCGCGTGTGTGTTGTGTGTATGTACGTTTCACACGTACAAACAAGACACATGCTTATTCCACAAAACACATCAAAATTAGAAATAATACATTTCTAAATCTCTCAGAGAGATTTATGCAGTAGCATCACGATAAAGTGATAGTATGTTGTCAACTTAATGTGACAGTCCCATGAAAGGGATGAATGCTACTATTATTTAGCCCTAGGAAACACCGTTTCCCGTTGGATGATGAGCAATGACTCTGAAACTAGTCTCTGGATGCAGGCTTTGCTGGATGGAAGTGCTTGTCTCCACTTTGAAGACATAAGGACACAGGAAATGTGTCAAGTCCAACAGGAAACGGTATTTTCTAGGGCTAAATAACAGTAGCATCCTTCCCTTTCATGGGACTGTTACATTAAGTTGACAACATACTATAGCATCAAAATTAGATTTCGAGAATTATCTTTTTCTCAAAGTGCTCAACAAAAGTACACATATATTATAAATTATTGGGGCTATGATATTGGTAAAAAAAATAAACGATTAGAGTCAGCTTCTACTATACGGCTGTATCTCTCATCAGATGGTATAGATGTGACAGAATACCATACATTCAACAGTATATGTGTGTGTGTGTGTGTGTGTGTGTGCATGCGCGCGCGGGTATAATGTAGTGATATAGTGAGCATCTTTGTATTCAAAACATGCTATTTTGAAGGCAGAGGATCATTAATGTGTTAATGATTTTTGCCTCTTTATTAGTCCTGATGCTTTACTTTCAAACACGACATTCCTAAGTTCTTTTAATATCTCAAGGGGCATTCAGCATCTTCTTGAGAGCAAAATAATAATTGTTCCTTGCTGCTCATTTTGTAATACGAAGGTCATCCTGGGAAGGATGTTGTAACTGATAAATTCATAATATGCAGATCTAGTAAACCTATACCGAAACAACTGCTAGCAAGAAAAGTGTGATTTCATTGAAGTGGGATGAAGAGAGTTTGCAGGTCAGCCCTTCTACAGAGCTTACATGTTAGACATAGCAGACTGGTTGTGTAAGCAACAGACGTTGTCTCGAGGTGGCTGTGGATCAAGAAGTACGAGCTCTGGAAGGAAGAGTGCTCACTCCAGTAGTGCTAACTGGATACAACCTGGGACTCGATCAAACCCAGCTGGGTCACCTGCTTGAGAATATCTGACGTTGAAAGACACAAAACACTTAATCAATCCAGGAAATATCACTAATGATATGTTTACACGCATGTTTTTTTCATGTGTCTAAGATATTTTTCTTTCTGTATGTTGCTGTTAACCTAGCTTGTCGATGGGATTTTATATAGAATGATAATATTATATAGAATGATAATACTGATTTCAAATTTTGGTACAAGTCCAGCAATTTCGGAATGAGTGGCTAAGTTGAATAAATCGACCCAGTGCTCAACTGGTACCTATTTTATTACCCTAAAAGGCTAAAAGGCAAAGTTTACATCGCCGGTATTTGAATCTAGAGCGCAAAGAAAAACGAAATGCTGCTAAGCATTTTGTCCGGCGTGCTAAACTATTCTGCCTACTCACCACCTTTATATAGGATGGTAATATTAACGACTAATGTGTTTTTATCTAATTTTGTTTCCTGGTCTAAGTTTTGACTTTTTATTAGAAACCCTTCGTTAATTGACGAAAATGTATTTGTTTGTCTGCTGTGATAGCTTCAGTTATGAATTTTCATGTCTACATTGAAATTTGCATAGTAAAAAGGTTGCTAGAAGTACGATTTGTGGTTTACAGATTTGTGGTTTCATGCTGAGATTTTTGGTTTAATGTTGCTTAATTTTGGTTGTTTTATAATATTTTCATTTATGACTGGATGAGCAGCATGCGTTCTGTTTTCGCGGATTTTTAATGACAGTGCGGATTTTTAATGACAGTGCGGATTTATTAAATGTGCGGATTTATTAAATGTGCGGCTCATATATTATTACTGATGGTTACTATCTGTCCTAGATGTGGAGGTGAATTTGTTCTTGTGTTCGAGTAACTGCCTTATTATTAATGTTTGCTTTAACTCTTAGTATTTCCTCATACACATGTGTGTGTGTGTGCAA
>NC_068986.1:64671252-64674172 GCF_001194135.2 Octopus bimaculoides | reverse complement strand
CGCGCACGTGTACTTTATTTATGGATTAATAACACTGCCAATAGTTTCATGGAGAAATTTTTATATGTACCTAATATGTATATTTCTGCTCTATATTTTATGCAAGGAAACATTCGAGCAGGAGTCGGTGAATAGGGGTAACTTACCCTAGTGGGATAACAATGAAATTCTTGAGGGTAATTAGACATAAGTAAAATTATATAGCAAACGTGTTCCTTGTTATGACAGATTTTTTTTTTCTTTTGGCATGAGGAAGTAGTCTATCTTTTGCAACAACCTACCTTTGCAAACGAGGATTTTTCCACTCTAATGAACATAAAAATGAAACAAAGTAATCGATTGGACTCAGAAGACTACATCCAAATTTCTCTGGCATCAAAATGCCCCAATTTTGATGTAATTGTAACAAAAATGAAACATCACACACACACACACACACACACACACACACACATACACATATATTATGTATAGTGACTTCTAGCATTGGTAGATGGATAAATTAATTCAAATTTATTCGATTTCAGTTCAAGACTGGTTCATAATGGTACATGCTATCAGAGAGAAAGTAAAATGAAATGAACAAAGCTGGAAATCCTGCTCTGCTTTATCGTCATCAACTGGAAATGAGATGACAACATTCTTTCTTATACACTCATTTATGTCTTTATTTTTAAAATCATATACACAAACGCGCACACACTTGTATATACACACATGTGCATACGTGTGTGCTTGTGTGTGTGTGTGTGTGTGTGTGTGTGTGTGTGTGTGTGTGTGTGTGTGTGTGTGTGTGTGTGTGTGTGTGTGTGTGTGTGTGTGTGTGTGTGTGTGTGTGTGTTTGTGTGTGTTGGAAAGAACCACCCAATACTACCGATTTCCAACAAGACAATTTTCTCAGTACTGGCATTTGGACTGTGATCAGTAGAACTAAATAGGATTAAACTACTACAGAGCCAACGATGTGAGCCTCCTAGTGGTCTTTTGACATGTTAGAAATAGTAGTAAAGCTTCCTTCAAGTTCCACTCTACCATCTAAAAATTAACAGACAAACATGTTGGATAATGTACCTCCGGGACACCGTATGCCTATAAAGGAAAGGAGAGATGATCATACCTGGAATGCTAAATCGGAACCGATATGATGTTGAATAGCAACAACTCTTTAAATCGATTAATTTCCATTGCACATAATCAATTTACAAATCATGCATTGGGAACTTTCAGTTCTATCTCGTTCTGTTACGCAGGTGAAGAGAAAAACCCAACACTAATCCACTTCCGCTTTTAGACAGATGACATTTCACAAAGCAAAGTAAATAAATAGATTGAAGGATAATAAGAGAAAACGAAAATTATAAATGTTGAAAATAAATTTCAGTACCAAATTGAAAATAATTATTTAAAGAATCTGTATCATTCATATTGAAAATCGATATTCTACAATGATTATACAAAGATACAATGAGTAAATATGACTAAGTGGATCAGAAAGGCGCCACCATTGGTGGTGAGGAAGTGTGAATAGTCTGAAAACCCACAAAAAGTTGCTGAGCGATCAATCTAACACAAAATACACTGTCATATCAGCTGTCAAAACATGAGGAAGCAGTGTTGTTACATTTCATAGAGTGGCTGTGAGAGTTCTTTAAAATGATCGTTTATTCAGTAAAATTATTAACACTGTTATCAAATTCCCTACGATACTAGAGACCGACTCCTACAGATCCAGTCTTTGGATCCCATACTCTGAAGTGGATAGGATACACACTGTTTAAAACGCCAGTTCTATGCAGTCATGAAAATGCGCCCATCACCATAAATAGATTATCCTGCAAAAGACAGAGCGGGTATGTTTTGGTGTTCATGATCATAGCCTACTGGATGAGCATTGGCCTGGGGCTAAACAAAGACGACAACAAGTTTAAACAACAACTTTGTGAGTCAGAAGATTTGCTTATCATTCATCTTTAAAATTTGTATTTATTTGTGGTTCGTGGCGTTATTTTACGAATTGCGTTTCTGTTCAGCATATCAAATTGCTGTGCTTACAGACGTGGCTACATCTGAAAATGTTTGACTGAGCTTAAATACCGCTTTAACATTAGAGAAAGGAGACAATAAAATAAAATTTAATAAAATAAATAGGAAAAGAACTACAAACATCAAAATAAATAAATAAGCATAAAATAAAGTAGTTTATTTCTTTTTTTTTATGATGTTTAAAGTTTCTAGGCCAACTTTAGCGTCTCCAGTGTCGAAAGAAATTTTTAAACATTTCTGATATTACTGTCTAGAAGACTAAGTACTATACACACACACACACACACACACACACACACACACACACACACATACATAATACATACATACATACATGTGTGCATATATACATCCATACATACAGCATACATACTTCTATATGTATTTTTAACTACAAAAGTGTGTGTGTGTGTCTCTCTCTCTCTCCCTCTCTCTCCCCCCCTCTCTCTCTCTCTCTCTACATATATATATATATATATATATATATATATACACACACATATATACACACATATATACATTCACACATACATACAAGTATATATCTTATATCTTTTACTTTTTTCAGTCATGGTTGTCTCCCATGGTGGGACACAGCCTTGACAGTTTAGCCGAGCAAATCGCCCTCATTACTTACATAAGCTTGGAACATATACGTTGTCTTTAGCAGAATGGTTAATTTACGGAAACGTAAACAGACCAATACTGATTATCAAGCTACATGGTTAAATATATATATAATGTATGTATGTAGGGCTGTGTGGTAAGAAGCTTGCTTCCCAACCACATGGTTCCGGGTTCAGGCCCACTACGCGGCACCTTGGGGAAGCGTTTTCTACTATAGCCTCGGGCCGACTAAAACTTTGTGACTATATAT
>NC_068986.1:64663687-64669874 GCF_001194135.2 Octopus bimaculoides | reverse complement strand
TATATATATAAGAATGAAATTGAGGCAAATAAAATTTACGTATACATTTATATTTATTCAGCCCTAGACCCAACATATATGAATCTCTCCAAAAGTATACTCAATACATCAAACATATTAAAAATATATAGAGTAATCAATATATTAAAAATATACATATATAAATATATTGATATACACATTAAAAATATATTGAAACAATAAATATGACGAGTTGCAGATTATAAAATGAAATCATAAAGAGTTAAGAGTCTATAAGACAAAAAGTTTGGGTATTACTAATCCAGTTAATAATCCTACAACCGTTTCTGGGGGTTACGGTTGTCCAGTAATAAAAAAAAGAGGTATATACATCCATTGTTGGACACCACTTCCTTCGTCAGGGAAAATAAAATTCTAAAAAGCTTCACATGTACTGCGAGAAATACCTGCTGAGTATTTTTATAGAGCTATATGAAAAAGACTAGGGAAAGGAAGTGTTTTTGGGTGGTTGGAGGAGGAGATACAATGCAAGATAAGATAAAGCTACTCATGGATGCATAGGTAGAGGATAAGAGGAGGGGAGTGTCGTTTTATTTTTCAGAAAAAGTTTTAATTGGTGTGGAGGCTGTTTCTTAACTCTTTCCAGAATCGTAATGCAAACATTTTGAGTAAAACCTATGTTTGCAAGAGATGACAGCATCGGAGAACTTATTCAATATCGAGGAGTTGTGTAGACGGAGAATAATTAATTACTTATTTAAGCATAGCTTGCATTTTCCTATCTTTCTGTTATAAAGGGGAGCTTCTTTTATTATGGACCAAGCAAGTGTATATTGTATGTTTTGTGATTTAAGATCATGTGTGGCTAATGACGTCGAGAATATGTATTTTATGTTAGTGAAAGAATTTAAGTGATCTTATATCGTCGTTTAAAATCTATGGTACTACCTATGTAGATCTTTGCCTGGTGTTTACCTAGTATTTCTACATGACATTTATAAATTACATTTTACGCAGACATAAACCCCCAAGTGAGCATGCATTAGGTATATACTTAGATATTTTTATATGTATATTTTGAAGGTATTGATTACTCTATATATCTTTATATATCTATTTATTTTTAATATGTTTGATATATTGAATAAACTTTTGGAGAAATTCATGCATGTTGGGTCTAGGACTGAATGACTATAAATATATATGTGAATTTGATTTGCCTAAATTTGATTCTTACTTCTACATTATTCTAACGCCTCAGGTTTGAATATCTGGACCATTTCTAAGTGAAGTTTATGCTTTGGAGGAAATCTTTCATATATATATATGAGAAGAGAAGAATAGGGAAGGGTTGGGAGAGAAAAACAGAAAGGATGAAGAACATCCTTTAGCTTGTTTCCCAGTGACATCTCAAAATATATTCTCCACAAATAATTCCAGTTCCGGTTTCGTGCTCTCGGCCAATGGTAAAGCTGGCTTTATGTCCACCTGTTCAGACCATTAGTCGCTGTTAACATATAACAGCCACGGTTAGCAAATGCTATTGAGAATAATATTAACATTAGCACGATTTTCAAATAACTGGATAAACTCAAGCAGGATGAAGCCTGAAGTAGCTTTTGAGTTATTCTCTTTTTATTAATTAATTTACGAACGGTTGTATAGTTGTGTGTGTATATGTGTGTGTGCGTGCGAGCGCGCATATGTGTATGTATGTATTTATGCATATGTATATGTATGTATGTATGTATGTATGTATGTATGTATGTATGTATGTATACAGATATATGTGCACATACTTGTATAAGTGTGTGCATGTGTGTGTGTGTGTGTGTGTGTGTGTGTGTGTGTGTGTGTGTGAGTGCGTGTATGCTTGTATGTATGTATGTATAGTGTACAAAGTACATTCTTTTCCATTTGGGATTTCCTACTTTGATAAAATTCTTCCTGTTGTGGTCCCAAGTGTCTCTTATTTAAGAAATATTGCTCTCCGACAATGGTTGCCGATGTATTTCACTTTGTGGTCTGCAGGAGATAAAATGAAAGAATCACTGCTGGCACATCCCATGGAAAATTTTGCAAAAGTTTTAAAGTTGAAAAATTGGAAAAACATAGAGGAAACTATTGTTTACTTTGTTTTATTAAACATACTTATTCTTTTATTCTTTAACATGTTTCAGTCATTTAACTGCGGCGATGATGGTACAACCCCCCCCCCCCACCAGTTCATCACAGATCCTCCTACTTGTTTAACAGTTGGAAGAAGGCAGTCTAGGTCAAATGCTTCTTTTGGCTGTCTCCACATGTATGCTCGGCCGGTGGTCGGAAATAAGGTAAAGGATGACTCGTCCGAGAAAATAACATTCTTCCACTGATCTAGGGACCAATTCTGTAGGTTTTTACTCCACTCTAAATGCTTTACAACTTGAAATCTGGCTTTGTGCAGCTCCCGGCGAACAGTTTTTGTGGAAACTGGGTTCTCGAGGTCATGAAGCTCTGCAGTAATTTTGGGAGCTGTAATTTTGTGATCCTTTCTAACAATTCGCGTAAGAGTTCGACTGTCCCTATCTGAAAGTTTTGGTTTTCTTCCGGAGTTTTGTTTCTACGAGGATGTTTCTTTCCCTCTTTCTCAAAGGCTGTCATTACTTTCGGGACAGTACTTCTTGATACACCAAAAATTTCGGCTGTTTTTTGTTACGCTAGTGCCGACCATACGAGCACTAACAATTTGACCTCTTTGAAAGTCCGATAGATCTGTCATTTTAATCAATTTTAATTACCTTTTTCCTATGATATCTGAAAAGAAACAGCAATTTTAGCAAAATATATTAAGCAACACTAATAATAAATCAAAAACCATTAAAAAACAAGCTTTTGACGGTTTTATAGATATTTCAAAATTATGATGCTATGATGTTAGGTGTTTCCATTATTTTGTCCAACCCCTGCATAAATATATTTATATATACATACATACATACATACATATATATATATATATATATATATATATATATATATATATATATATATATATATATATATACATACATACAAACATACATACAATGGACTTCTTTCAGTTTCCGTCTACCAAATCCACTCAGACGGCTTAGGTCGACTCGAGGCAATAGTAGGAGACACTGAACCCGGAACCATGTGGTTAGGAAGCAAGCTTTTTACCACACCTGCATCTATACACATACTTGTGTGTAACAAAATCTTAAATAGAATGTGTTTTGCGGGACACTAAAGCATCAGTGGAGATTTTCTATTGTGAGATTATAAATACAAGCATCCGCACCACACCTAGATATGCTTTGAGATGTACCACTTCAAAACAGCTGCTATAGTTATTTGCGCATTTGTTTATTTGGTTAATTTAACAATAGATATTCTTTCTACAAGAAATGTTTCACTTTCAACAACGGGTTTTTCTTCATCTTCTTTCTTCGAACTTGCAAGTTCCTATACAAATTCTCAATAACTATAACGATAAACATCTGCTTTCATCTCTTCCTCAATATTATCTTCATTTATCTAAGACTTGAGATCCTTGGCAGCATGACTATGAATTAAAGAAAGTAGGTTGAAACTGTAATCTACTTTACCTTTGAAACTCTTAATCAGTCACTTGCAGCGCCTTTATATGATACAAACAGATTCTAAAAATTAAACCTTGCCATAATTTATGTCATCCATTTTACAATGTCGATACTTCTATAGACGTCTAAGTATTGGTACGCACAGAGTAAACTATGTCTCATGCATGAAATGTCTTCAAAAACTCCAGAATCGGTCGATACTTTAAGCTACTTGAAACAATGAAGTCAATCTTCCTTATTATTATACTCATAATTTGGTCTTAGCTCTGCAGGAAAAAATTTTGCTTGTTCTTCCAGCAGATACACAAGACCTCAACAAGGTCACTTACGCAAAGCTTAAACCATGTTATCAGATTTTCATCAAATTCTGAACTCATCTGGCTTACATTTTCTTTATGGCCGTCTTTTTCTTTTCTTTTCTTTGATCCACAATGTTGAAAGGTCAATGCATATAATTCACGTTAGCTTCTCACAAACACACCGCAGTCGATTTGTTTTTCAGAAGTTCAGATTAATCTATTATTGGACAGTGTACTGTATTTGTGCCTTTACACAAAAAGAAATACTCCCTTTACATATTGTAACCACAGCTGGAGCTAAGTATGAGCAGGTTATATAATGAATGTTGAAAGACTAGTAGGAATAGCTTGCTCGTGTTAACGAATTTGCCTTAAAAGTTGGTGGACTGAAGTGGAAATCATTTCCGTTTAACAGTGAACTAGACAACTGATTGCCAAATTAGTGATGGTCGAGTACATATGCAAATGTGGGCGTGTGTGTGTGTGTGTGTGTGTGTATTTGTATATGGTGCGTGTGTGTGTATTTGTATATGGTGCGTGTGTGTGTATTTGTATATGGTGCGTGTGTGTGTATTTGTATATGGTGCGTGTGTGTGCGTGTGTGTGTGTAACAATAGTTAATCTAGAGCTAACACATTTGATGCAGGAAGCGATAAAAAAAACTAACTATAAATAAGGAAGATACACATATATTGGTCACATATGCTAATAAATACTATTCAAATTATTTCGAAGTTACTTTACCCGATGCACAATTCGCTTCCTCACCGTCTTACTTTCAACCTTCAAATCGATAAAAATAGGCATCAAAACAATATTGAAGCCTGTTTTGCTGCCTCAACGTTCTTCCACTTATTTCATTTAAACATATAATTATTTATCATATTAATTTATTATAATTATATTATAGGTATAATTGATTATTACGAATATAGTTGTTATAATTATTATAATTTATTATAAGCATAAAATTTTATTTATAAATATTGTTTCACACTAAAATGATGTAATGCAGTGTTGTGTTCTTGTCCTTTTAACCTCCGTTAAATCTGATCAAAAGAACTTTGGCTAAAGACGCCCCACTGATGAATTTTCTTCTTGTTTTATTAGCAGACTATACCTAGAACCTCAATATCCATAATGTCCTTTCTTATTTTCATAGATAGCTGGGAGTGACTTAAGAGAGATTTGGCTGCTACTCTTAACATTGTGTGACCATGTACAAAAACTCTTTGGCTAACTTGAAAAAATCTACATGTACGTCCTCTTCTGTTAAGCCGGGGTGAGATCCCAAATAAAATTGTTGCGGAAATTTTGCATCATAAATACTTGAAAAAATACCTCATCTTAAAATGACGGGGAAAATGTCACCTTGAAACTATCATAAAAACCATGTTGCTTTCAAAGACTTACGATTCTCAGTCATAAAGTCACTAAAACATGTAAGATGGTCTATAAAATAACATGTCAATTAACCAAAACCTAAGTTACGTGTAGACAATGTGTACATGCGCGCTTATACATACATACATGTATTCACATACACGTACACACACACACACGCACGCACACACATATATATATATATACACACATATATTATACATACATATATATATATATATATATATATATATATATATATATATAGTTACATTATTATATTTTGGGTTCGTCATTTTTTATTGCTAAATAAACACATGAACTATATATTCGTTGTGTCTTTCTAGAAAGACAGAATGGACCAAACAGAACAGGAAGGGACAAGTGGGATGGCGGGTCGCTGAAGAGGTCACACCTGTGTAACGTAAGATTTCAGACAATGGACATAAAATAAGAACAATATCAAAAAGTGAAGAAAGAATATATAGTGAGTGTACTTATTTGGCAAAAAGAATAAATGACCATCCCGAAATATTACAATATCTGTTTCAACAAACGATTTCACATCAAAAATCTTACAAAAGAAATGCATAAAAACCTGGAATTTCTACCTTTACAAGGAGGCTGTTACATCCTTGGTAATTGTATGAGCTTTTGCTACCCTGGTAACTATTTATTTATTTTTTCCGTGTTATTTGTAGACATTGAAAAAATACACATATATATATGTATATATATATATATATATATATATATATATAGGGTGAAGTATATTTGCCACATAAATGCGGCTGAACCCTAAGGGTGGATGTTACTGTTGCTTTTAGCCCCAGGAGAACATCTCCTCCAGCTGGTTATTGACACACATCTGTGTCCTGGCTGTATTTGCAAAGGGAAGTCATCCTCCCATCTTGATCT